>NW_004524588.1:1654500-1660887 GCF_000260255.1 Octodon degus
CTGTTTCTTTATTTTGGAAGCTGTTGATTCATTGCTTTCAGCTGTGTGATTTCCAATTTTTTCTGTGTTAGTGTCCTCTGCACTTGTTACAGGTGGGCTTGTGTTCTGAGGTTGCATTTTGATCCTTGTCGTCATTTTGTGTAGCACTGTCTTCTGACCTTTGTTGTAGATCTTTGCTGTAGTTATAACCTTCGCACATACTGAAGTTCAGGTGCAGCTCTACAAAGTTTCGACTTATCCAGCTGCGTCTGGCTTAGGTCTGGCTGCTGTGCTCAGCTCCTTCCAGCTCCTGCCCTTGAGGGTGAATATGTTGTGCCCCTGTGGCAAGATGTTCTGCTCCTAGACTAGCTGGGTGGATCTATCCTCTAAACTCTCTGCAGAGATTGCAGCTGCAGGGTTACATCTCAGGCGTGTATGCCAGGCCTGAGCTGTGCCTGGAGGGAGCAAGGTGAAGTAGGGGGAAGAAGAAGCTCTCCCACACACTCCCTGGACCTGGGCTAAGACTGGGTCCGGGGGTTCCCGGAAATCGGCAGAAATTCCTACTCAGCGGGCGGAGGTGGGGGTACTGTGGAGTGGTGGGGGGCGGCCCGAGGGTGTGGGAGAGGGTCCGGCCCACGCTGCACCTGGGGTGGGACTGGTCCCGCTGGCGCAGGGTAGCAGGAAGCTCTCCACACACTCACCGGACCTGGGCTAGTACTGGGTCTCTGTATAAGTTTAAATAATGCAATTTGTCCTGCAGACTTTTTAGCACATTAATATTTTGTAAACATATCTGTCATGCTTAAGCCTTTGGTAAAGTTACTCTCTTGTGTTTGATTAAATATTATTTCAAATACTTACCTGAATATTAATTATTTATTTTAAATAATCTACAATTTTCTTAGTTCTTATTTCGTATATGTTCTTTATTGTAGAAGCAAGACTTCTCCATAGGTAAGTGTTCAATTTTATCATTGTCTAATTAATTATTTTGATGACATATTTTTAAGATTCATAGACATTACATTTAAATTAGCTGCAAGTTACAGATTTTATTCCTTCTAAGTATTTATAATTAACTGTTTTATGAGAGGATATTGGAGTCAGATGGCCGAAAATCAGACTTTTTGCTTATATAACTCTGATCTTAGACTCTGTTTTAAAACTTTTCTTGGCCTCAAGACAGTTGCTTATTTAAAAAAACAGAGAGAAATAATATTGTCTTTGGCTTCAATTCAAGAGGAGTCCATATATTAATTGCATGAAATGCTTCTGTTGTGGCAAATTCATCAAGAGATGCACTCATGGGAGACCGAACATAAAGGAACCAAGAAGCTTTATTGAAAACCAGCAACCGACACTTCTGACAAGGAGTCAGAAAGCAAAATGTCAGCCCTAATATGAGCTTTATTTTCACATTTAAACACTGTTTAGGTTTCCATAGAAACCACATCACATTACTTCATTTTCAGGAATGCCACACACTTGTCACAAGGTTTACATTTCCCGGAAACTGTTGACCATCTGCCAGTCAGGCAGACATCATGGTCTAATGTTTACCACCTCCCAGTTTGTTCTATTTGTTCACATTTTCATGGCCTTGTCTTTCTTGGTGGATTTATGGTTAACTACATGGTAGGAGGTAAGGTAGTGAGTTCATCTACAGCTTAAGTGGACTTAAGTGACTTTTAAAGTGAAATTATGAAAGGTAAAAAGATATGTGTATATATGCAGGATAGTTTGGATAATTGTACTAATTTCTGCTGGTCTGTTGAAATGAACAGTTAATCCTTAAATTACTTTATTCTTATATTTTTCTTTAAATTCCTTATAACTTTCTTTTCATTGTTATTTTATGGTTTTTTTAATCAATTTTGTAGGCTTATACCCAGTGCCTAATCAACTAATTTGAAGATAACATCATGCAAAACAGGAAGGTAGTTCAATTCATATTAGTTTCTTTAATGAAATTTTGTATCATTTCTAATGTTTTTGTTATTATCTTGTATTTTTTCCCTATTTTATATTCTTTAAAAAAATAGAAAATAAAATTAAAAAAGAAAATTGAGTCTCTCTTGCCCCATCACTTCCAGTTTGTTCTGTCAATTTAACTTATGAGCCAGAGATTGTTCAGTATTCACTTGATCCTGTGAAATCTAGACTTAAAATTTACCAGTGAGGGTGTGGAGAAGGAATTCAGTGGCAGAGTGCTTCCCTACAATACACAAGGCCCTGAGTTCAATCTCCAGAACTGGGAAAAAAATAAAATAGTTTCATGCGATGATTTCTACATATGATTTCCATATGTCATGTATAACACACAAAATAAAAGAAAGATTTCTTCCTGGAACAACAAGGATAAGAATGTAAGTGGCTGAAACTATATTTTAAGTTCACCAGAGACTTGTGCAAGCAAGGAAGACCAGCTACACTGAAAGTCTGTTGAACAGAGTCAATATGAAGAATATATATATATATATATATATATATATATATATATATCCATGAAATCACTATCAAATTCAAACAAGATTTCTTTTTTTTTTGAAATTAAAAACTACACATAACTGCAAACCTTTGAAGTGCCAAATAATTTTTTAAATAATAAAAGAGTTGGATGATTATAGTTGGTGGGTTCAAAACTTTTTAGAATGTGGTAATATTTAAGATACTTTGATAATAACATTTAGATTGAAAAAGGAAACAAAGAAACAACAGTCTAGAAATTAATGTGATGTTTATGGTAAAATGATTTTTAAAAGATACTATAGAAATTCAATAAGAAATTATTACTTTTGCACACAAATGATGCTAATAAACCTGAATAACAATGAACTTAGGCTATTACTTCAAACCATACACAAAAAATAACTCAAAATTGAACTTCAACCTAAATGTACAAGCTAGCACAACAAAACATTTAGAAGACATTAAAGTGTTTTTGTTTGTTTTTAAAGTTTAATTAAGACCTCTTAGACACATCAAAACCATGGCACATATAAGTAAAAATTAATAAACATAGATTGCAAAATTTATTTTTAAAAATATTTATTTATTTGATACAGGGTCTCACTGTGCAGTTCAGGCTCAGAGTGATGCACCTGGCTCAGCCTCCCCAGTGCTGGAATTACAGATCTGTGCCACCACATCTAGTTTCAGGGCCAGCACAGCATGCCCAGTATTCTGGGGCTAGCACAGCATGCAGGACTGGGCATTAAACTTGGGTCCTTGTATTTGCCAGGCTCTTGCCCAGATTGTAAAATTTAAAAGTTTCCCTTGATTTCAAGACTGTAGAGAAACAATTTATGAAGCAAAATAGACAGATAAGCAGAATGCATCAAAAAATAAAATCTAATAGTATGTTGTATACTAGAATCACATGTAACACAAAAAGGAAACTCAGACTAAAAATGTAAGGATGGAAAACAATTTTCCATAAAACAGTTATCTGAAAATAAGCAGGAATAGCTATCTTATTTTTAGACAGTGTACTTCAAGCTAAAACTCATCAAATGAGGCAAAGAAATACAATATACAGTGCCTAACAGAACTGTTTAACTTAAAGAGATAACATTTATAAATACATATGCATTAAACCATGGTGCACCAACTCATAAAATGAACACAAATAGAAAAAAAGATAAAATGAACAGCAATACAGTTAAAATGATGGACCTTAATAACCCAATATTTCAAGTAAATCAACTACCCATCAAGTGGAAAAAAACTAAAAAACGATTTGATGTATTCTTGGATAAAAACTTACCTGTTGTTGAATCCTCACCACAGACTCTTATTAAGGGAAAAAAAATTTTTAATGTGTTTAGTTCAGGGTCTACAAGGTCTTAGTACATAGATTAGACTCATAATGATTCTTCTGTTTTCAGCCTACCAAGCGCTGGGATTACAGGCGCACACCACCAAGCCCAGTCTCAATCACTGGGGGCGGAGCCAGCATAGTATTAAAGGAAAATTTAACAAGCAGGATTTCATCTCAAAATAGTATTCCAATAAATAAAATATAAACCACAGTGACAGTGTGTTTTATTTATTAAGCTATAAAGATAGTGTAACTTTAAGTAAATCCTTTAGACTTTTGCCTGAGAACTCTATCATTATCCAATTGTGACATAGAAGATGTATAGATTACTTCTATTTGTCCATTAATTCCTAACAGATAAGATCGTGTTCATAAAATACTTCATTTATTTTATTTTTCTTATGAGAATTTTATATACACTTGAAACTAAATCTACTTGTGATATAGGGAGAAAAACTGGTCTCGGGTGGGTGACCTCTAAACCATATAGAGAACTTCCAAATGACTTAGGGAAAAACGATCTCTGGACCTGACCTGCACGAGTTCGTGTTCTCTAAAACCAAAGAATGAATTTTAGGAACAAACGGAGGCTACGAGCAGAATAGATTTATTGAGAGAAAGAAAGCTCCTGTCCCGAGAGAGGGACAGGAGGGGGGCCCTAGCAGGTAGTTCCCCGGGAAGTTGTCTCTTTTAGGGATTTTTATAGAGGAAAACCATGTGGTGAAGTGAGCCTAAGATAGGGGAGAAGACATGCAAACTTGCTTAGTTGGACAGAGGTGGGACAAAACTATGGTCAACCTATGAGATTACAAGCACCATTGCTCAGGTAAAATTAATTAAATCCAGTATCAAATGGGAACGTGAGTCTCGTAGCAAGCAGGCATGAATACGGGACAGGGTCTCTTCCTGTTGGGGGTTGGGCTAGTGACTCATTTGGGCTCTTTCAAGTTGATTGATACTATTTAGGATATCAATCCCTAATGCCCATCCCTAGGGAAGTATGTAACTGTTTCCTCTTTTTGTCTTGGTCTTCAAGTGTGGCCCCTATGGGAGTGTCTATCTCTTCCAAATAGCAAAGTCACCTTGTCTTCCATCTTGTCTCCTTGAGGGCCTGAACCTGTCTAACTGCCTATAATATTTCTATCTAACTCAGCTGCCTACAACACTTGTAGTTATCCTCTGATGAGTTTAAGATTATTTATGAATTATTTGTTCAAAAAAATGTACCTTGAGTTAAAAATATGTTCAATTTCTAAGTCTAAAAGTATTAATGTTGACTTGACCTTTGTTGTTGGCTAATATGCCTTATTAGCCACAATAACAGTCTTTAGAAAATTACTTAAGACATTGTCCAAGTTAGATATGTAAACATTCCAAAATAAAGCATTGAGATACATGATAATGACAATTATGGCAGCTAAAAGAGAGAACCTTAAATGATAGATATAATCAGAGTCCAGCTTCCTGAGTAGCAGAGTTCTGTGGCAGAAGAACATTAATATCCTTCTCCATAGCTTCTAAGGATACTTTAGCTTCCTGCTTCATCAAGACTGACTTGGAGTGGCCAGCTAGCTCAGCAGACTAAAGCACCTGCTTAGGCAGACACAGGGACCAGGGTGCAGTCCCTGGCATGCTGTGTCAGCCCTGCCCCCAGAGCAGGCTGAGATGGCGATTGAGATTGGGAATGGTGGTACATGCCTGTAAGCCCAGTGCTTGGGAGGCTGAAAACAGGAGAATCACTACAAGTCCAACCTGTGTAGGTCTACACCTGTAGACCCTGTACTAAACACATTAAAAAAAAAAAAGACTGACCTAAAGCCAACATAATCCTTACACATATACTTGCTGTTTTTTCCTCTGATACATTCTAAGAATTATGGCAGGGGCTGGGGAGATGGCTCTGTGGAATAAGTGCTTCCCTGGCAAGTGCAAGGGTCTGTGTTCAATCCCCAGTTCTGCCAAAAAATAATAATAATTATTATTATTATGGCAAAAGTAACCCCAAAAACAGAGCTCTGAAATTCTGATTTGCTTGTGGGTGTTTTTTTTAATATGGATATTTGCATATCATCCATATAATACTATAATATGCCATCTTTATTTCATTCAAAAGGCTAGGGGTTCGAACGTTTTCATCATAAAGAAATTGTAAATATTTTAGGAGAGCTGGGCACGGTTGGGCGTGCCTATAATCCCAGAACTCAGGAGACTCAGGTAGGAGGATTGCTAAGAATTTGTGGCCAGCCTGGGCTATGGAGAAAGTTCAAGGACAGGCTAAACTATATAGCAAGACCTTTTCTTAAAAAAATAAAACAAAACAAAATAACAGCAGCAACAACAAATACTTTAGGAGATACATATAAGCTGATTTAAGCATTAAGTGTATGTATGTATTCAAATGTCACATGATAGCTCCTTATTAATGTTTTTATATTTTCATGAATAATTAAAATAAATTTAAATGTTTTAAAACTCAAAAAGGAAAAACCTTTATTTCATATATTAATGCCATCATTAGCAGTAAAATGCCCTCAACTGCTTACTTACATGCACAACTAGTGAATTTGGGAAGGTATGGTAATAAAATT
>NW_004524588.1:1660987-1662514 GCF_000260255.1 Octodon degus
AATGTGTACCATTTCTAACGTCATATAAATTATTATTATTAAACCAATTTTTAAATTAAAAAAGACAAGAAAAGAATTGAGGTTTATTGAAAACAATCATTAATATTCAACTGTTTTAACAATCTTGCATAGCTATATCTGTTAATCTGAGCAAAAGATTTGAAAGTAAAAACAGGTAATATAACAACTATTGTTACTTTGCTGTTCTTGTTCTGAAAATCTGCAACATATGTATTTTTGTATGCTATTCTGTTTTGTTCATTGTTTCTGTGTTTGTTTTACTTTCCAAAATAAAATTTTAAAAAACAAAACAAAATTAGTTAATATTAAGAATGAGACATCGGCTGGGGTTCTATCCCAGGCATGCCATGCCAGCCCTGCCCCCAGGGTGCACTAAGACAATGAATGAGACTGGGCATGCCTGTAATCCCAGCACTTGGGATGCTGAGAACAGGAGAATCACTACGAGTCCAATCTACATAGTGAGACCCTGTAGACCCTGTAGACCTTGTACCAAATACATATATATATTTTTTTAAAAATGAGAATACAGTAATTGAAGAAATGCTAAGCCTGCTATTAAAGGACTCCAAAGGGCTTGTTTCATGAATATTCATAAAAACAACTGCAGAAAGGTATAGAGGAAATCAGATCAGAAATAATTTCTGAAGTAAAAAAAGAAATTATAACTATCATGAAAGAAGTGCTAAGTGCTTCTAAAGAAGACACTGATTTAAAAAAAAAAAGAGGAGAATAGAAAAATGATGGAACCCTTGAATAAGCAATATAGGAAAGAAACAGAATACATGAAGCAGATTCAAAGTGATATACAGAAAATTAAAACCTCAATCAAAGCTGGCCAAACTGTTTGAATGAAAGTGAAAATGGACTTTCAGACCTTAAAGGCACCATTGCAGCTAGGGAAAAAGTAAGAAAAGATCTCTTAAAAACAACTAGAATGCAGAAAAAAACATTCATCACCTGCAAGACAATGCAAAGATGAACAATGTGAGACTAATAGGCATCAATGAGAAGGAAGGAGTCAACACAAATGATATAAAAAGAATATGGATGGAAATAAGAGCAGAAAACTTCCCGAACAATCTGACATTCAGGTAACTGAAGTATATAGAAGTCCAAATAACATCAACCCAATTAAAAACACACCCAGACATATAATAATCAAGATCCCAGAAATTCAGCATAGGAACAGTATACTAAAAGGTGCTAAAGAAAAGAAACAGATCACATTTAGAGGAAAACTCATCAGAATAATAGCAGATTTCTCTTCACAAACCATCAAGTCAAGAAGAGCATGGAGCAAAGTACTACAAGTCTTACAAGAAAACAAATTCCAACCCAGACTGATATACCCAGCAAAACTTTCAAGTATAATGAAGAATTGTTCCATGACAAAGAACAACTAAAGAAATTCATGATGACAAAGCCAAGCCTACACAGACTACTAAATGATGTTCTAGAGAGGGAGCAAATTGATCATAGCCCCATGAATGAGAATGGAAAGAA
>NW_004524588.1:1665624-1666218 GCF_000260255.1 Octodon degus
GTGGTTAATTGCTGTACAAGATGCGGACTTGTGATCCTCTTTACAAACACCATTAGAACAAATCATTCTATTCATTAAGAGAATGCAACTATATAGCTATCCTAACCACGTTGAATACACAGATACAAAATGGACATTCAGATGGATACCCTATTCTTTCTAAGTTCCGTTATTGAATATTATAGGTGTGTAAACTCAGGAAAATATTCTAAAAGTCTCCAGTAGACCATAATACCATTGGATCTTCTGTTTAACTGGCAATGTCATAAATTATTGACGTGAGTCCCCCACAGCTCAACATAACAGCATGGCTTTACTTCCTATATTTCATCTTCATACTTTTCTACTCAATGGATAAGACCAAGGTAAAGAAGGATCTGTGCAATAAGAGTTGTAGCTTTTTGATCTGAGAAGGTCAGTGGAATCCCCTCAGGATTTATCCTGAGATCCTGTATCGCAAATTGTAGAACCTTTGTCAGTGCAGCCACGTGGATGAGTCACGGCCATTGCTTGGCCAATGTGCTCTCTGAGAAAGCCTGAGAGAGTGTTTTCTCCCCATATGACTCTCCTTAGGCACACTCTACGTCATCGATC
>NW_004524588.1:1666679-1690774 GCF_000260255.1 Octodon degus
AGATTGATGATAAATAATTGACTCCCTTGAAAACAAAAATAATGAGAGGGGGAGATCAAAAATTTGAGCTTTCATGGGATTAAAAACTTCTGATGACTTTGTGATCTCACAAATAATTGAGATTAGAAAAAATCTAATGGTGACAAATGCTCACTAAGGGGGCCAGGGAGATGGCTCAATAGAATAAGCACTTGCCTGGCAAGCACAAGGGCCTGAGTTCAATCCCCAGTTCCGCAAAAAAAAAACAAAACAGACTGCGCCCTACCACATGCCTTCAAGACAGCTGCCACTGAGGAGGGAAAAAGACATAAAATATGTAAGGAAGCATATTGGGGACATGAAACTTTTACACAAAATCTTTTGTGGAAATGTTTATGTAAAAAACATGGAATGTATTGGAACTACATATATTTTTCTATCTATTTTCTCTTTCAGCAGAGTTAGTATTTTTGTTTTAATATTTAAATTTTGAGCCATTTTGACTGTAGTTCAGTGCATGGTGATAGACAAAGGTCTAATTTTAGCCTTCAGCATGTGGAGAACCAGTTTTTCAAGTATCATTTATTAAAGAAGCCGTCTTCCTTCCAGGAAATACATGTGGCTCCTTTGCCAAAGATAAGGTGGGTTGGGCAGGCCAAAGAGCTAAGAAGATTATGAGTTCCATCCCCTGGTCTGCCATGCCAGCCCCGTCCCCAAGGCGCCCTGAGATAGCAGTTAAGACTGGGCATGGTGGCGTGTCTGTAATCCCAGCATTTGGGAGGCTGTAAACGGGAGGATCACTATGAGTCCATCTATGCAGTGAGAACTTGTACACCCTGTACATCCTGGCCTAAATACAAAAAAAAGATAAGGTGGTTGTATGTGTTTGTAGTTGTGTCCACATCTTCTAAACATTTCCATTGATCATCTGGTCTGTTTTTTCACCAGCACCACGATGATTTTGTCACAGTAGCAGCACAATTTGTCATAGCTAAATCTTGGAACAACTCAAATACACATTAGCTAAACAATGGATAAAAAACGTGGTGTTTTTATACAGTGGAGTATTACTCAGGTATAAAAAAGATAAACTTGAGGCTTTTATAGATAAATGGATGCACCTAGAGACCATACTCATAAGTGAAATAAATTAGACCATATGTATAAACATTGTATTGTCACGCTAGTGTAAGAACCTGAAGGAGTAAATAAAATCTGAAAGGTACAATAGATACTGTGAACAGGAAAGAAACTGTCTAAAAGGAAGGAACAACTGGGACAAGGAAAAGAATAAAAGAAAGAAAGAAGGGAAAAAGAAGTATGTGTATATCTATTTAGTTTGGATAATTGTACTGCTGATTCTTCTGATCTATTGAAAAGAGCAGTTAATGTTTAACTTTTTTCTAATTTTGAACGAATTCTGTATGCTTGTATTTGGTAATCTAAACAACCAATTTGAAGACAAAAATATGTAATATAACAACCACTACTGACATCATTTTTAGGAAATTCTAAATTGCTTTTTACTATTTTTATTCTTTTAAAAAATCATAGGCGGCGACCTAGTGCGGCGGTCTCCACGCCGGGCTCTGGAGCGCGAGGTCGCCGGTTAGGGCCCCCGTCCCAACTCTTTCTACCTGGCAAGCACAAGGGCCTGAGTTCAATCCCCGGTTCTGCAAAAAAAAAAAAAAATCATAAAGGTATATATTGTATTATTTTTTATTTTATATATGATATATTAAATACTTATTTACTAATAAGAACTGTATGTGACTTAATAAAATCTGTAATATTAAAATGGCTTTCTGGCTCCCACACCTGTATTACTTGGAATGTCTTGAAATATGTAACCTCTCCAGTAGTATATCTTACCCATAATTCAATTCAAGAACAAAGAAGGTAATAATGAACGTGAGGAGTAGGGCACAAAGCCACAGCAAATTCTGGATAAGGGAGCTCCTCCCCGAGACCAGACACAGGGACTAACCAGGAATTCCCATGTTAAAAGTCAGTGAAGTGGTTCCACAGAGCCCATGTGGGTTTTAGCGCTGTCGTGGAACACAGATAGTTGTTTTTCCCTTTCTCTGATAAATGAGGATGCGGGTATTCTTTCTAATTGTTCTGACCTCAATTATCCATTTTATTCTTAGAAATGAATGAAGAAGGATATTCATTCTGAGTTTATCTCTACACCAGACCATGAGGAACTACATCCAACAGTGGTAAGAACTACCTATCACTCACAAACTCTGTACTTGAAGCTGAAGTTTTTACTTTAAAATGAGGACTCCCTCATAGGGCAGTGAGTTGTATTCACAGGGAACTACAGGTGTGTTCTGTGTGTGGGATGAAGGGTAGACACTATGATTTAAGAATAGACATAAGGCGGGATAGCTCAGCGGACTAAGCACCTGCTTAGGCAAGCACAGGGAAGAGCCGGCCCCACAGCGCCAGCCCAATCTCTGGGCATGCTGAGCCAGCCACAAACCTGCCCACACCTGTAATCTTAGCACTGAGGAGGCTAAAACAGAAGGATCACTACGAGTCTGAGCTGCATAGTGAGACTCTGTACCAAATACATTTAAAAAAAAAATAGACATAAATATGTGGGAGGTAGTATGGAGCTCACCAAAATTATTTTCCTCTTCTTTCTGAGCACACATGACACCACATCTGCCAGCCCCTTTGCAATTAGATATGTTCAAGTGACTGAGTTCTTGCCAACAGAATATGAGAATTGATGTATTAAAACTCTGTGTCCCTTGGGCCAGGGAGGTGGCTCAGTGGAATAAGCACTTCCCTGGCAAGCGAAAGGGCCTGAGTTCAATCCCCGGTTCCGCCAAAAAAACCAAAAAACTCTGTGCCCCCCCAAAAGATAAAATTGTAGAGAAATTTAGGTGAAAAAATGCTGAACATTGTGCTATTAAAATATTAATAGATTGTCTTTTACCCTTCTAAGGTGACAATTTACTGTTCTTCAAAAAACACTCTATGTCCCTCTTAAGTACTTCTCGCTCCCCTTCTACCACACTCACACACACACACACACACACACACACACAGAGGTTAATAACTGTTGGGAAGCTATGTGTTGAAGTTGCTATCTATAGCCTGAATCAATGAGTAACTGTACAGAAAGGGTGGGTGGAGTACTATTCAGCTATAAACAACGACAAAGATTGCTGTATGTTGTGATGGAGCCATTCCTGGTTATACTTTTAAAAAGAAAAGTACAGAACAATATATATAGAATGCTATATTTTATCTAAGGAAAGGTAAGTGCTCTAATCTATAGGAAAGGAAACCAATGAAAGAAGGAATTAGGCTCCTCCAAGTAGTTTTGAAGTTTTTATTTTACTACCATGAAAATTCATTAAACAATCACAAACAAAATTACAAAATGAAGTATAATCTCCAGAAATCAAAAACAAAAAGGAAATTATTTGGTGGATGGTTTAACTAAAGTGAAATTACATCAAATGATCTTAAAACATAATTTGACTTTTATCTCCATTAAGATATACCTTAACAGAAATCATAAAATTGCTGCAAAATACTGCTAGAAAATAACCCAAGTATTGTTAATTTGAAACTATTATATACAGAGATGCACACAAAAATATGTGCGTGTACTGTCAGAGATCAAATTTTTCAGCATGAGAAAAACAGAAATACATATTAAAATTTGAATCCGAACTACTAGAATCAAGTCATTAGAAATTTTTAAAAGCAGCTCTTCTGATGGCATAAGCAAAAAAGTCAATTATTAAAAAGCATCAAGCAAGGGATACAGCTCAGCAGCACAGTGTCTGCTTAGCAAGTACAAAGTCTACAGTTCAACTTCCAATACAAAAAAAAAAAAAAAAAATGTGGGAAGGGAATCAAAAAGTCATCACGGGCAGGCCAGATAGCTCAATATACTAAAGCGCCTGCTTAGGCAAGCATAGGGCCCAGGGTTCGATCCCCAGCACCACATGCCATGCTGCCCCCCCCCCCACTGGGGCATGTTGAGACTGGGTGTGGTGATGTATGCCTATAATCCCAGCACTTGGGAGGCTGAAAACAGGAGGATCACTACAAGTCTGATCTGTGTAGTGAGACCCTGTATACCCTGTACTAAATACATAAAAAAACTAAGTCATCACAAAGTGTAAAGATGCAAATTCGAGACTTAAGCATCTAGATATAATACATATATTAAATAATTTTAGATGCTGCCACCAAGTTTCAAAGCTTCACTGTAGACCTAGCAGTATTTTTTATTTTTAAAACAATATATCTGTTATCCAAAGAGGTTATGCCAATTTTATCACCACCTGTAATGCAAGAAGACAGTACTGTCAGTGTTTCCATTTGCCTTCACCATTTCTCCCTTTTATTTTTCTTGTTTCCAGCACAGGTATTTTCCACTAACTCACCTCCACTCACCACTAATTCTCAGTTTCTGCTGTGCCCAATCAATTAATAAGTTAGCAAATGAATGACTCATCTCCAACATCAAGTTTTTGTTGTCCAGTGTTTTCATCTGAATTCTTCATGTAATTCCCACCTTTCCAAAGTTATCGCTTTTTCCACCAATTTTTAGCAACAATCATGACTGTATGTGCATGTGTGTATGTGCATGCATACCCACACTAGGTTGAATGCAGGGACTTCACACTATGCTACAACCCCAGCCCTTTTCTGTTTTTATTTTGAAATAGGGGCTACCTATAGTGCCAAAGCTGGGCTCTAAATTGAAACCCTTCTGCCTCAGCCTTTTCAAATGCTGGAATTACAGGTATTCACCCTATACCCTGCTTAGTCATGAGTAAAGACTGATAATTCCAACCTCTTAACCACTGTTTTCTCTTAACAGTGGCTGGTGATTTGCATATTTGCTTACATATGTATAATAAATTCTGAATTAAACATTATCATGCAGAAATGGACATGTTTCCTATTTTGTCAGGCCATTCATATGTGAAACTTAAGCCATTCCATGTGTTATCTGCATTTGGACTCAAAGTACTGTGACAACAGAATGTCACAGCCTTGTATTCACTGCAAGGGCTGAAATACAAAGGGAGAATCCTTCCACATTCCTATACCTCAGTGCAGTTTCACAGTAGAGCAATGGGGTGTTTTTCTTCTCCACCCAATAATTCCCTTTATCACCTGCTATATACTTTTCCCCAAAATGTGGGATTTCTGGTGTCCCCATCACTCCCCAAATAACAAAATACTACTAATCTGTGTAGCATCCCACTTGACGGTGGCTTTTCTCTTCCTACCCAGTGGCAAAACATGGCTTTTACCTAGTATCAGTAAAGGAATCAAAGACAGGTACCCTTCCTGGCCTCCCCAAATACTAGTCAATCAACATCTTTTATCAGTGGAAGGTCTGTCATGAGGTTAACTGGCCCTCTGGTAGTAGCAAATGACTTCTGCCTGGTATCTGTTAACAGTCCATTTTGGATAGTATTGTGCCTTTTCTCAAGTGGCAGATGGCTTCTGCCTAGTGTCAGTGTGGGACCCAGAGTATTTTCTGTCCTTCTGTAGCAGCAGACCTCCAACAGGTGTCACTATAGTTCCAGGGGGTACAGTTTCTTATTCCTCATGGTTCTAGAGCTTTCTGCTTGGTATCAGTAGGGTCCAAATTTCAGTGGACAGCGCTCCTCAGTCAGCAGTGGCAGATTTTGCAAATTGAAGGACTCAGAACATGAGTGGTTCTCTTGCTTGTCCAGCAGTAGCCAATGACTACCTTTCACTTACATGGGGTCTAAAATACAGGTGGGCTTCTCTAGTTGTTTGCTCATTTTTGATACTGGGAACTGAACTCAGGACCTGTGCTTGCCAGGCAGGTGCTGTGCCCTGAACTATACATCCTCAACCCCTTTGCAAGTATTTAGTTCCACCTTCAAACTTAAGTAAACCATATCCATATTCTTACATACTTAAGGTTTCTCCTGCTGCTATAACAAGTTATCAAAAATTCAGTAACTTAAACAACAACAATTTTCTAGTTTTATACATCAAAATTCTGACACAGGACTCAATTAGCTAAAATTCAAGCTGTCAGCAATCAGAGTTACACTGCTTTCTGGAGGCCATAAGGGAAAATCAATATCCTTGCTATTTCCAGCTACTAGAAACCATTTATAATCTGATGCTTTTGGCACTTCTCCTCTCCTCTTCCTTCATCCCTCTCTCTAGCTAAGACAAAGGCTCTACATTTAAGAGCTTTCTAACTAGAGCAGCCTAAATAATCCAGGTGCATATCCTTGATCACATCTGCAAAATTCTCACACCATGTAAATTCCCAGAATTAGAAAGGAAAAACCCTTGGAAGGGCATTATTCTGTCTACCAAGCCATGTATGAAAAAAAATCTCTTTTAGATCTCTTCGCCTGTCTCCAGTCCTTCCTGTAAGCTCTTACTAGAGGTCCAGAGAAAAGAAGTGGCAATTACATATCACTATCTGGGGTTTCCAGGAATTTTAAGCTGAATCTATAACCTGCTATTATCCAATACAATAATTGGTTAAAGTTGCACCAATAATTTCTGACATTTATGGTAGATACTTCTCAGTTCTACCAAGATAAAACAATTCATGTATTTTACCTGGAAGAGCTCATCATCTTTTATAATTCAGTTTACCTGCCTACCTTGCAATTTCAGCTGAGTTCAAAATAAACTGTGACTTTGTGGCCCAGTAGTTTATTCTCCTGGTTAAAGAACAGAGGCAATTTTTCAGTTTCCTACACTCTAGAATTCTCAAATTATTTCCCTTAATACATGTATGAATATGTACACACATACACAAACACACATATATATGTTACTCTTCCATATGCACGGTTTACAAGCTTGTTAATTTTTTTAATATTTAATGAAAAATTGATAGATGATGTTTCATGGAATGTCACCGGCTTTTGTAACCAGGGATAAAATAGATCTTAATAATTTGACAATTACTATGTACATTCCATATCTAAAAAAAGTAAAGGAGGGGAAGAACAGAGAAAAAAATTTTTTTTAGAAACGAGTATACATTTAGCTATTAAAATATTCTATGTAAGTAAATCAGATTTGCTATAAATTTTTTTCAATACTATTTATTCAAGAAAGAAAAATGAGAGATTATAGCTTACAAGGTCTGTGTCTTTTCACATTTTTAGTGAGACGTCTTCACACGACACCAAATTTGTTTCTAAATGAAATGTTGATAGACTGAAGCCTCCATTAGAAACATAATTAACATAATTATGTAATTAATTCTACACTTCATCCTGAGAAAAATGGTTGAAAAAAATTAGCTACCTTGACTTTAAAATACTTTGTAGGTAGAAAGCAGAACAAAGGGTTTTAAATGACGAATACCTAGAGACAAAGTGGTTTTTTTCTATGCTAATCAGGGCCAGGCATGAGAACAGAGTGGTACAAGGGAAAAATGTAAGACAGAACACATAGTCTTATACAGTTGGAGGTGAAAGATGCAGGGACTTAACAACTTCTGCAACTGTGATTGCTGAACAGCTCTACGAACTGTTTGTTTCAAGACAGAATAAATTTTAAGTGTGCATTGAAACTACACATTCTCTCCTGCTCGTTCATTTTGCACTGCCCTTCAAGGGCTATACCAGTGATTTAGAGGCTGTCAGAAATAATCAATTTCTCTAGCTGCTGGGGTGCTACTGGTACCATAGCAAAAGAAACTGTAGCTAGGGGCACACAATTAAGCTTTACAAATTGCCAAATGAACTACTATTTCTATCAGGTGTGTCATGAGAATATACAGAAGTACACTTGGCTACAATAATTATAAGCTGAATAGCCACTACAGATAATCATAGCCACTACAGGGTGAAATACAGGACGTGTGAACAAAGATTTTCAGAATTAGACTGTAATCGGAGGTTAGGATCACAAACATGCACGTGCAATAATCCATGAATGTCGGTTATACTGATGACAGCTACAGTGCTTTCTAGTTAAGACGAAAGCTTAGTGAAGGTAATGAAATGTCCATCATTTAAACCTCATAAAAGCAATGTGGCTATGGGAGACCCATTACGTGAATTTAAGGGTTTTAAGGGTATGGAAGTACTTGAAATGTTAGCAATATTTCAGGTCTTGCAGCCTAGCCCAGGTCTCTCATGTGCATCTGCATGCTGAAATATGTGGAAATTCCACACTTAATTTGATCACCGTATGTATGGAAATTACATATATATATATATATATATATGCGCGCTGGGAGGTGTTACTGTTCGTTTTGCTTTACTAATTTGCCACTTGCAAGCTAAACAGTCCTAATACACAGGAAAACCCACAGCCTATGACAGTGACCTTTCATTACAGTTATGGTGTGTAACGAATAGAGTATGTCTGCACTAGCTTATGTAACAAGGGCATCTCGCCCTAGCAGTACAGGCAAATATGTCAAATAGGTAGCAAACACATAGCAGACAAACAGCAGTTAAAACCCGACCTAGGCTTTACAAAATGTCCCCTTGAGGAAATTACATAAAGTCACTTAGCTTTTTCACTTTAAAGTGAAAATATCTGGTGCGGCTGTCCGTGCGAATTACATAACATCGCCGGCTGCAGCTCTTCCACTGGCTGAACTCCCAACGCCATCCGCAGCCCACAGGAAGGGGCGGAGCGCCCCATCCGCCAGCGCCACACCGGAGCGAGCGGCCGCGGCGGGGCGCGCAGATGCGAGCTGGGCGGCCGCTTTTCCCGCGGGTCCCGGCTGCGCTGGGAGGCTGCGCTGGGAGGCTGCAGGGGCCTTCGGCTTCGGACGCTGGGCGGGCGCTGACGGCTGCTCCATGGCCCCCGCCGCCGCTCCGTCCTCCCTGGCCGTCAGGGCCTCAAGCCCAGCAGCCGCCCCCTCCTCGTACGGGGTCTTTTGCAAAGGACTCTCCCGCACCCTCCTCGCCTTCTTCGAGCTGGCCTGGCAGCTGCGCATCAACTTCCCCTATTTCTACGTCGCAGGCTCCGTGATCCTGAACATCCGCTTACAGGTACACATATAAAGCCGTGAGCAAGCTGAGGGACTCCGGAAGCCACCAGGATGGCGGACTCTCGGGAGGCCCGCGGCGCTGTGAGCCTCGCTCTCGCGAGATTTCGCCGGCGCCAACTGCGCGTGCGCTGTCGCTCCGCGCGGTCCCCGGGACGGTGGACGGAGTGCTGTAGACACTGCCTAGGGGAGATGCGGTTGTGGGAAGGAGGCCCTTCAGCTGAGACCCGCGGACGTGGTTGAGAAGCTGCGTATCTTGAATATGAACTTCGGACAGATTTCGGGACAAGAGAAAGGCCGCAGGTTGCATTATTAAAAAAAGGCCAAATTTGCAGAAAAAAAAAGTTAAATGAACAACAGACTTACACTATGAATTGAAATTCAGCAGTCAATGAACTTCTGAAATACTGGACTGGATTGTAGACTAGACACCGAATAAGACACCCATGGTATTCAGGGCATGAGGTGGAAGTCATGTATTTCTTCACCCCACAAGAAAAAAATATTGAAATTCTCAGTAAAAAACACATTTATACAGGACACACATCTTCTAAATATCGGACTTGATACCCTGCAAGATTTTGAACAAATGATGGAAGCATGCGAAAATGACGTCTAATGTCCTGTGAACAGCGCTCGGACCTTGGGACCAGAGAAAAGGAAATGTAGTCATTGTATAAAATATTAGATATTTCGTGAATAGCAAATAATTGCAATGAAAATGTTGTATATAGTCTTCATCCTTAAAGGAATACTAAATCATGGCTACAAAATAGAATGTAAATGTGTTAGCTGTGATGTACAAATACGTGGACAAGTGACAATGCTGGTAAAGGGAGAAGAAGGTAAATAAAATGGTTCTAATGTTCTTACAAATTGTCAGTGTGAAAGAAAGTAATCTGTTGTGGAGGAAAGGCAAAATATAAGTCATAAAGTTTCTAAAACAGTAATATAACTGTATTAACGGGGAAACTTGATAGGGGAGAAAAGTATAAAGTGAACAAAATGCTGGAAGATAGAGGGTTCAGTTTAAAAGAAAAACTGTTAAAAGATACCTCCTGTATTTGAATATATTGGAGACTTTCTGTTTTTCAAAGTCTAAATGAATTAGTAATCTTCAGATTTTTCAAATTTAAGAAAACAAAACTGCTATAATAATAAACACCAGGAAAAATAAAAGTCACAACCTGTGTATTTCATCTGTGATACTACTTTTATAAAATCAGTTATTTAAAAGCCAGCCACTGATTTAACAAAAAATGATTGTGTAACTTAGAGAAAATGAGAGAGAAAGATGCATGACTGACAGGAGAAAGTTGATCAAAATCTAACCTAGAGGGCTGGCACACAGGAGACCCTTGCTTTAATCTTCAGCCCTGAAAATAACAATATAAGAAAGTTCAGAAAAGCAGTGTGAATTACTTGGTTTTGGCAAGGGAGTTGGGCTCTTTGTTTTGCAGCCCTGGGATTAACTTCAAGGCCCCACATTGAGCTGTATCCCTACCCCTCATCCCACACCTACAAACACAGCACATAACTTTTTTTTTTTTTTTTTTTTTTAAAGACAATGTTTCACTGATGGACCTGGCTACTGGACTGTTAACTTCATATCCCCCTGTCTCAGCCTCCCAGAGTACTCAGACTATAGATGCACACCACTGTGACCAGTGTCTACCTTTAAAAATAATAATATAGATATAGATACACAGATATATAGGAGTTAGGATGTGGTTGTCTCTGGAGAAAGAAAATTGGGCAGAAAAGAAAAGCTAAAGGTTTACTGTTTTTTGCTACCAACATAACAATATTATTTATTTTTAACTATATGCTATTTGATTAAAAACTAAGTAAATTTTCATTTTTAAAAGTTCTTCAGGTAATTGAAATACACACCACTGGTTAAAAGCCATAGAGTAGAATAGAAATGAGTTTTTAAATCACACAGACCTGGTTGGAATATAACTTCAGCTTTCTGGCATTAGATGAGTGAGTCCATTACTCTTTCAACCATAAATTTTTTTTTAATTTTTTTAATCATTTATTTATTTATTTGGTACAGGATCTGACTACACAGCTCAGACTCATAGTGATCCCCATCTCAGACTCCCTAGCTCTGGGGTTATGAGCGTGTGCCACCATGCCCAGTTTCAGTGGCCAGCACAGTGTAGGCACCAGGGATCGAACTCAGGACTTTGCATTTGCTAGGCAGACACTGAAGCCACCAAGCTATCTCCCAGCCCAGAATACTCACTTTTAATGCCTCATCTAAGAATGAGAACCCTATCTTAGTGTTCTTCCCCCCATCTCTCTATATAGTCAGATAGATAGATGATAGATAGATAGATAGATAGATAGATAGATAGATAGATAGATATTCCCATTAAAATGTGGACAAGCATAAAAGGAAACATAGAAACCCTGCTTTTCTAGAGATGGTTTTCAGTCCTAAAGATGACAGGGTACTGACCCCAAAGGGTAGGAATAAGCCTCTAGCGTGATTCTAGGTGAGATATCTGAGCAGAAAGGAACCGTTATTTCCTGACATAGAAGTTTAAACTGGTTATGATGTTCATTATTCCATTTATTGTGCCCAACAAACAATACATTATGGTTTTTTGTGGGGGTTTTGTTTGTTTTGTGTTTTTGCAATACCAGGGATTGAACTCAGGACCTTGTGCTTGCCAAGCAAGCACTTATTCTACTGAGCTATCCACCCAGCCCTACATTATGGTTTTAAAATAAGGAAATCCTGATCAGTTGAGCATCATGTTTAGCTTTGGGCAATTGTTCTCTTTATCTATTCCTTGTCTCAAGCCAAACTTTATCTAGAACACCTTCCTCTTCCTTCTGCTCTCTCTACCATTTTTCTGTCCATATTCTTCCTAAGTCTTAAGGCGAAGCTTAGATGGCATGTTTTTACATTAATTGTTTCAAAATTCCCCTGATCAGATAAAAGCTCTCTTAATACCAACCAGTGCCATTTTAATAGGCTGTCTTATTTTCCTGAATTGTGCATTAATTTTCTAGATTTGCCTTATATATCCAAGGAGACAGATTTTATGAACAGTTACAGAGCAGAAACCACACATTTTACTCTCAAATATCAAAAGTATAGTTCACTCAGTATAATGGAAATCTCATGGAACTTAAAATGGTGAGCATTACTATTGCCCAGAGACACTAATGTCACAGTTTGTTACATTTAAAAATGGACCTGGCAATTAGCACTGAAATGGTGACACAAGTGTGTTACTTCGTGTCATAAATATGTGCTTTCTCCAGCTTTTTTCCTCATGTCAATCATTTGCTGCATTGAAGAAATTAAGCCACTCTGTAGCAGACATAATTTATCATATGCTCCAACCAGGTTGGAAGTTTGGAGAATCTTCGCAACTGCTCCCTTGATGTATATTTTTCCTCGCTCATGCTACAGTTCAACAGCATTTCCTATGAGAAACACTACATTTTTCCCTGAACGAACCACTTATTCTAACTCAACAAGCTATTTTGTTCCCGTTGGCACGCTTCTAGATAACATCCACAAGGCTAGTTATTTATAAGGTTTTTGCTCTCTTCCCAAGCCAAACTTGTTGCCAGACACAAAGTGGACAATAAATATCGCTAAATGGATAAGGCAGTGCCAATGTATTCAGTTATTCCATACATAATCTTCAATCAGTAAAAGAAACAAGAATACCTTTCCCACTGGCAGTTATTGTCCATAAATTGAGTTTTTAGGCCATCCTAAATACTAGTCCAGGAGTTGCTCAATTGTGAGAATGCAGAAAGATGATACAGTTATTGGGGCTGGAGAGATGGCTCAGTGGTCTAAAGCACCTACTTGAAACAAGCTTGGCAAAGCACAGGGACCATGGTTCAATCCCCAGCACCACATGCCAGCCAGACCCGCCCCCTGGTGGGCGGAGCTGGCCACACACAATAAATAAATGTAATAAATAAAAATAAATAAATATTAAAAAAAAAGATGATACAGTTATTATGAATAAGCAAAAAACTTGCTTATGAATATAACTGATTTTAAAATCCCATACAGTTAAAATCCTGGGTTATTTTACTACAAAAAGAAATAATGAATATAGTATTACACACAACCTTAAGGACCGAGAAGGGTTTTCCCCCCAAATTAAAACTGATGCCAGGAGAGAAAATACACACACACACACACACACACACATACACACACACAGACGTTATCAGCATAATTTTTTAAATTTATTTTTTTTTTTTCTGTATTTAGGGCAGGGTCTACAGGGTGTACAGCGTCTCACTACTAGATCGGACTCAAGTGATTCTCCTGTATACAGCCTCCAAAGTGCTGGGATTATAAGCGCACGCCACCACACCCAGTCTCAATCCACTGCCTCAGCGTGCCCTGGGGACAGGGCCAGCACAGCAGGCCAGGGATTGAACCCTGGCCACTGCACTCTTCGTAAGCAGGAGCTTTAGTCCACTGAGCTGTCGGGCTGGCCTTTAAACTTATTAAATTCTTAATACCAAAATTATAGTTATGTAAGTACATTATATTAATAATTTCCGTATGTACCCTACCAGGAAAATAATGTATTATCACCCCACAGATAAGAGCTGGGAGTTAGCTTCTCAAGGTCATGACAACCAACCAAACAAATGAGTTCCTAGTTACCCCTAATAATGTGTTTCATAAGAGGTCATTTTTAAAAGGTATAGGTCATTCTAAATAATCCTGTTTCCCCAAGTTTCTAACAGTACCTGTGAAGTGGACTGTTCAAAAATATATTAGGGCCAGCCAGATAGCTCAGTAAAAGTGCCTGCTTAGGCAGATACAGAGGTGATGGTGGTTCAATCCCTGGCCTGCCATGCCAGCCCGTCCCCAGGGAGCGCTGCGACAGCGATTGAGACTGGGCATGGTGGCAAGCACCCGTAATCCCAGCACTTGGAAAGCTGAAAACAGGAGAATCAGTACAAGTCTGATCTGTGTAGTGAAAACCTATAGTCCCTATAGACCCTACACTAAAATAAAAAATAATAAAAAATTAAAAATAAATATATAGGGGCAGGGGAGATGGCTCAGTAGAATAAGTGCTTCCCTGGCAAGCGCAAGGGCCTGAGTTCAATCCCCGGTCCTGCCAATAAAAATAAAATAAAATAAAATAAAATGCAACTTTAAATATATATATATATATATATATATATATATATATCACCTGTTTAGAATATCCAATATAATTTGATATATAAATTCAAATATTTTATAGTCTCTGCTGCCGGAAATCTGTTGGTCTGCTTCATTAGGAGAGGTTGGGGATAAGTAGCAAAAAGGGGGAAGGAAAAGAACATTTTTCCCTAGAAGGGAAGAAAGGAAATCATTTTCCTTCCATGGAGGAGAAATGCATCCTGAATTTTAATGCATGTCTTTTGCTGCCCAGAGTAACTAAACTTTATGTTACAAAGTTAATTTTAATGGAGGATTTTTCAGGTGGATGATCAATAACATTTGATAAAATCAAGAAGAAAATAAAGTGAACATGGAGTCCTGGGAACCTTAGAACATAGTCTAAAGCCTAGATTTGGAAAATTCCAAGCAAAATGCACCAAGGAAAGGTCCTCTGCAAAAACTATTAGAAGTTTTAACAATTGGTTTGGACTAACTCACCATTCAATGATTTGGATTAACTTGAGTTTAGGGAATTTTCTTGAAATTTTAACATTTTATGCTATAATCTAAATATCCGTGTCTCCTTACCCTCAAAATTTATGTACTGAAATCTTAATCCTTAAGATAATAGAGCTAAGAGATATGTTCTTGGAGAGGTAATAACATGAGGATGTAATATTGTGAATGGGATTAGTGCTCTCAAACAGGAGATCTAGAGAATGTTCCTGTGTACCTTTTGTCACGTGATGATGTAATGAAAAGAGCCATCAGCAAACAAAAAGATGAATCAGTAGGTACGAAGTTGTCTGGAGACTTGATTGCAGGCTTCCTGGCTACCAGATCTATGAAAAATAAGTTTCTGTTCTCTGTAAGCAGCCCAGTGTATGATATTTTGTTATAGCAGCCTGAGTGGACTAAGAAAATTGATAGATTATTGCTCAATAGGTTAATCATCAGGCCAGACCATGGATCTTTTCAAAGCTGAAGCGGACTTCTCTCACCCTATTCTCTACAAATACAAATTTTAGTTATGGTTTTGGGACAAGATAAGCAAAAGGACCAAATGCTTGCTACAAATGCAAATAAACAATAGAATTTTAGTAGTTTAATAGCAATGTATCTAAAAATCACCCCACCAGATTCTGTTAAGACTAGGTAGCTACAGTGAACATTAGAAAATCTTGACTATCCTGTGGCTTTTGACACCAAATATGTGGATTTAGTCACGGAAATCCCATGGAATGCATCAATGAGTAATTTTTTCCTATATTACTAAGGGAAGTTGTCTATGCCTTTTCTGAACCAAAATTTTATTTAACAAATCACATCACCAATAAAGAACTACTGTAAACTGTCTTAACTCTGAAATAATTGGTGTGACAATAGACATTTTGTCCAGCAGCTAAAGAAGAGAAAGAAGTTAAAAGTGAAAAACAAGAAGTTTTTTAAAGGACCATGCTAGCTCTTTTAACTGATAAAAAAAAAAGCTAAAAGTATTTTTAACGGTGTCAAAATGAAAAATAATTAAGAGAATTTTTAAAATTCAGAAGCCAAGTTATATCATACAATATGGAAAATGGCTCCATTTATACATGAGGAATAAAAATATTAATAGGCAAGTTCAGATAGCGTCTTTGTGTTCTGAAGCTGCTCCAACATAAATATCACTGAAAATGGCTAAAATTAAAAATGGCTGGCTCCTAAGAGAGCCTCGATAAATAATCTCGCCTTGCCTGAAAGTTTGTTTTTTTCTGAATTGATCAAATAAACAGCTTGGCTCAATCTTCCAGTTGAGGTATGTTCAGGGTAGTTCTTCTCAAGATGTAGATCACTACAGAAAGAGGTAATCAGTAGAATAATGATAAGCCACGTACAGGATCTTAATCTCAATGAATGTAAACATTATAATGATAAGTATGAACTAATTTAATAATATCAACATCAATAAAAAGGGGAAGGGAGTTAGAGGAGGAGGAAGGGAAGGGGACAAGGATTTAAAAAGAAACAAGCGGTACTATGTTCATATTCGCACTATCCAAGATGATTGTAAAATGCATGTACTGCAAATATGTACTAAACAAACACTGAAAGGGGGAAAAGCATTGGCCAATGCCACAAGTAAGCGCACTATGGAAATGGAGCTTCTGCAGATGGCCTCTTACTTCCCTATATTAAGGGAACCCCTGACTCAAAGGACATGATTTAAGCAAAAACAGCAGCAGAATTCCAGAAACATCGTAGACTTGATAAAAGTTTTCACTCAATCAATGCAAGTTTCCACTGGAAAGTTTTGTTTTAAGAGAATTGAAAACAGCTCCAAATATCCTCTGTTTAAGTCCTAAGCCTAACTCAAGGCTCACGTGTAAAATTCTTTTGGCAACCCATCCATAACACATTAGTGTGTTCAACTAAGGAAGGAAAAAAAAAAAAAAAGCTCATGATTAAAAGTTTACTTTAGAAAAATGAGATTATCAGGGGGAAAATCATTTTTATTAAGTTTATTGATGCAATTTATATATACATAGTGATCACATTCATCATAAGAAATTTGTACCTGTACATAATATATCTTGGTTCCACTGTTTTTCCCATTTCCCTCCCAACCTTTCAGACCCTCTTCCCCACCTTATGTACAAAGCTTTGTTTCCATTTTACCCTTCTTCCTTCATTTTTGAAAATGTTCTTCCTATTTCACAATATCTATTATGCATTTTGGTTCTTATTTATATTTTCAGTTTCTCATACCAGACAATGTGATATTTACATGTGTATCGAATTTATTTTGCTTAAGATTGTCACAAGGTACATTCATTTAGCTATAAATGTCTCAAGTTTATCCTTCTTTATGGCTTATATAAAACTACTACATCTTTTTTCTCTATTCCTTGGTTGATGGACATTTGGGCTGTTTCCAAGATTTGACTATTGCAGACTGCTGCTATACACATAGGTATACATATATCACTGTAGTATCTTTTTCTTTTTTTTTCAGTTAGGATTGAACTCAGGACTCTATGCTTGCCAGGCAAGTGCTTATTCTACTGAGCTATCTCCCTGGTCCCATATCATGCTTTTAATACTGTGAGGAAGATACCAAGAAGGAAATGGATGAGTAAATTGGGACATCTAGTCCTAGTTGGTTTTTTTTTAATCTTTACATTAATTTCCACTGAGGTTTCACCAATCTATACTCCCACCAATGAAACAAAATGACTTTTTCCCGCAGTCCTACCAGCATTTGTTATTGGTTGATTTCTTGATGACAGCCTTTTTTTTCTGGGTGAGATAGAATCTCAGTGTTGTTTTAATTTGCATCTCTTGAGTGGACAGTGGTGTTGAAACATTTTTTCATGTTTATTTACCATCTCTACTTCTTCATCAGAGAAGTGTGTCTTCATCTCAGATGGCCTTTTTTGAATTCAGTGTTTAAATTTGGGGGAGTCTGATTTTTTTCAATTCTTTATGTTACAGATATTCAGTCCTTTGTCTGAGAAACAGTTGTGTAAAATTTTTTTCCCACTCTTTGCATGGTCTTTTCACTCTGTTGATGATTTGGTTTGCTGTCAAAAGCTGTTCAATAAAATGAAGTTCCAGTTGTTGATTCTTTGTAGTAAGTTCTATGCAATCAGCATTTCGTTAATGATGTCTTTGCCTACACCAATGTCTTCAAGAATTCTGCCTATTCTCTTCCAAAGAATTAGTGTTCTGTTTTAATATTTAACTAATGCATCTTGATTTTAGCTTAGTGCATGATGATACACATAGGTCTAGTGTTAGTATTTTGCATGTTGAAAATTGGTTTTTCCAGCAACATTATTAAAGAGGCTATCATTCTTCCACTGAATGTCTTTAGCCCCTTTGTCAATGTAAGGTGGCTCAGTGTGCTTGGAGTTGTTTCTTCATCTTCTATTCTGTTCCAGTGATATATTTGTGTGTGTGTGTGTGTGTGTGTGTGTGTGTGTGTGTGTGTGTACAATTGCATACATATATTATATATATACAATTCTGTGTAATGAAGATCTATAGATATATAGATATATATCTTCATTACACAGAATTGTTGCTATTCTAGGTCTCTTCTGGTTCCAAATCCACTTTCGGAATGTTTTCTCTACTTCTGTGAGGCATGATAATGGTATTTTGATTGGATTGCTTTGTATCTGTATAACAATTTTGGAAATAGGTCCATTTTCACTGTTGGTTCTTCCTGGTCAAGAGAAAGGACTGTCTTTCTAATTTCTGAATATTCTCTTCAATCTTTTTCAAAGTACTGTAATTTTTAGAGTATAGGTCTTTTACTTCCCTTTTTAGATTGATTGCTAGGTATATCATTTTTTGATGCTTTCATGAGTTTGCTGTTTGTTTATAGGAATGATGTTGATTTTAAAGGGTTGACTGTATCTGGCCACATGACTAAATTTGGTTATTAAATCTAGACATCTTTTGGTGGAGTTACTGAGAGTTTCTGTGCACAGTATCATATCATTTGCAATAATGATAATTTCAAGGCTTCCTTTCCTCTCTTTATTCCTTTTATTTTTCTATCTTATCTAATTGCACTGGCTAATTCCAGAACTGTATAGAATAGAAATGGTGATAGTAGACATCCTTGCATCTTTCCTGATTTTAAGAGCAAAACTTTTACTTTTTAACCATTTAGCATGATGTTGGCTGCTAATTTATCACAGATGGTATGTTGATTACTTTTTTTCTTTGCTGAGACCAAGCACCCACCACCCAAAATTAAGGAAGGAAATGTTTATGTAGCTCACAGTTTGTAGAAATTTTAATCTGTAAACAGCTGGCTCTAAGGCACAGTGCCACATGGCAAAGGGCAACAGTTCATGACAGCAGAAAACAGCAAGACAGCAAGAGCATAAAGGGAAGAACGGGTGGAAAGATCGAGCTTCTTTCCTTCATTTATGTTATATGCAGGCTATCTGCATGGGGGGGGGTGTTATGGTTTGTATGTAGTTGTCCCCCCAAAGCCTCATGCAGTTATGGGGCAGACTTCTAGACTGTGATTAATTCATGATCCAGTGTTGGGATTATGGGTGTGAGTGCTGCTGGGATTATGGGTGTAAATGCTTTTGGGGTTATGGATGTGAGTGCTATACCTGTCCTGAGGCAGATAGACTGAGTGCAACAAAAGGGAGACAGACTTGTTCTCTGTAGCCATTGTTGCTGTTATTCCTTGCTTTTGCTCTTGCTGTTTTGCTGTCTTCTGCAGCCCTGAACTGCTGCCCTCTGCCATGTTCCAGTCTGTCTTGGCGCCAGCTGGGTATAGACTGAAAGTTCTAGTAACTGTGAGATAAATAAACCTTTCCTTCCTTCATTTTGAGTATCAGGTATTTGTCCCAGCAATGAGAGAAGAGTAACTGAGACAGTGGGTATAGCACTTATACACAACCTGAGCATTGAACCATGAATCAATCAAAAATTCTAGAAATCCTCCTCATGACTACATGAGGCTTTGGGAGGACAGCTAGATACAAGCCATAACAGATGGCTTTTATCAGATTGAGATAAAAAGCATCTATTCTAATTTTCTGTAGGGTTTTTATCATGAATGGTGTTGGGCTTTGTTAAATGCTTTTTTAACATCTATTAGGATGATCATGTGATTTTGTCCTTGGCGCTGTTGATGTTGTGCATGACAATTACTGATTTGCATATGTTGAATCATCCCTGGATCCCTGAGATGAATGCTACTTGGCCATAATATATAACCTTCTCAATGCTTTGATGCATTGTGTTTGTCAATATCTTATTATGGATTTTTATGTCTATGTTCATCAGAGAGATTGACCTATAGTTCTGTTTTTTAGTTGTCTTTCTTTGGTTTTGACACCAAAGTGATACTAATTGCCTGAATTTGAGTCCTTTCTTTCCTTTTTGATAAGGTTGACTTATGGTTTATCCATTTCATTTAATCTTTCTAAAAACAAACTCTTTGATCCATGGCTTCTTTGTGTCATTTTCTTAGTCTGAATGGCATTAATTACTGCTCTGAAATTTATAATTTCCTCCAATATACCTGTTTTGAGCTTGACTTGTTGTCTTTCTTGAAGTTTGAGGTTCATAAGTAAGTTCCTTATTTGAGTTCTTTCTATTTCCTGATATGAGAATTCACTGCTATAAATTTCCCTCCTAGGACTGCTTGCATTGCATCCCATAAATTCCCCTGTGTTGTGTCAGCATTATCATTCAATCAGAGATATTGTTTAGTTTCTTCTTTAATTTTGTCTGTGTCTCATTAGTTGTACAGTAAAGTGTTATTTAATTCCCATGTGTTTATGGTATTTTGTGGTTTCTTTTGCCATTTATTTCAAATTTCACTGAACTATGGGCAGATAATATGTATGGTAAAATTCCAATTCCTTTTCATTTACTTAAACAGATTCTATAGGATAATATGTGATGTATGTTGGAGAATGTTTCATGTACAACTGAAAAGAATGTGTATCCTGATGTTGTGGAGTTGAATACTCTGTAGACATCTACTAAGTCCATTCATTCACAGTGTTGGTTCACTTGTGATATTTACTTGTTGATTTGTTTGTCTAGTTTATCTATTTATGAGACAGTGCCCCCTATTACAATTCTGTTGCTTCTTATTTGATTCTTCATGTCCACTAATGTTTGTTTTTTGTCTTTGGTGGACCTGTATTTGATTCATTTCATATATATTCACATATTTATGATTATTATCCTTTTTTCTTGGAGTTTTCCCTTAGTGACTATGTGATGACCTTATTCATGTCTTTTGATAACTCTTGGCTTGAAGTTCACATCATCAATAAATATAATAGCTACCCCTGCTTTTTTATTTGTTCCTATTGCATGGGGTATTATTTTCCATCCTTTGATCTTCAGTCTGTGAATTTCTGTTTTACTTAAATGTGTTTCTTGTATGCATTATATTGTTGAATCTTATTTTTGACCCATTTTGCAAGTCTATTGCCCTGTATTGACTGAGATAATTTACATTGATGATTATAACTGACATACATTGATATAGCCTTGTCATTTTATTTTCCTGGTTTTGGTTCTCAGTCTTTCCCCTCTGTTTAACTGATTACCTAATTTGGTAGATTCATTATTTGGGATTCTGGGAATCATTGTCTACATTATATTTTTCTAAAATATTCTTCAGAACTTTTTGTAGTGTTTGTTTTGGGTCCTGAATTTGGGCATTCTTTGTCATAGAGGTATATTTTATTTCTTCATGAATTTTAACAGATAATTTTGTGGCATACATCAGTCTGGGTTGGAACTTATGTTATTTAGTACTGCAAATACTTTACTCCAAGCTCTCCTTGACATAAGAGCTTGTGTTGAGAACCCTGCTGTGATTCTGACAGGTTTCCTTTATAAGAGTTTTTTGCACTCACATGTGTAAACATTATCTCTTTGATGTAAGAACCTGAAAGAATAAATAAGATCTAAAATGCACAATAAGTATTGTGAAATGGGAAGAAATTGTTGCAAAGGAAAAAGAAACTAGAATGGAGGAAATGAGAAAGGTCAGAAGGGAAAAGGGAAAAAATGCAAACTCTAGTGTTTTTTAGTTTGTTGAAAAGGAAAGCGTGTGGTAATATCAACAGGAAAAATTTTAATGCCCATATCTTGTACCCTGAGTAACTGCTTTAAAGATCACAACATTCAATGTAATAACTAGTATTATTCTATTATTTATTATGAAACTTTTATTTTATTTTTTCTCCATAAAATACAAAGTTTACATCTCTTCAAAATAAATATTTTTGGCACATAAAGTAGAATGAAATAAAGGAATAGAGGGGAATATCCTATCCTTTCCCTGATTAAAACCATTGTATACAAAACCCTGGAGTTAATATTATACCTACTGATGATACACTGAAATCATTCCCCTTAACTCTGGATGCAAGTCAATACTAATCATTTTTCCATGTCTATTTTATTACAAGCTGTCATCAATCACCAAAAGATAGCAAAAAGATTGAAAATATAAAAAGTTGTAAAATACAAACAATTCATAGTTTATGGCTGAGATTCCTTAAAAATCCATTACCATATTATAATATAGGGCTAGCCAAATAGCTTAGTGGATTAAAATACCTGCAAGCAGGCACAGGGGCCAGGGGTTCGATTCCTGGGTCTGCTGTGCCAGCCCTGCCTGCTGGGTGCGCTGAGAAGGCAATTGAGACTGGGCGTGATGGTGTGAACCTATCATCCCAGCACTTGGGAGGCTGTTAAACAGGCAGAGCACTATGAGTCTGATCTAGTAGTTAGACCCTGAACACCCTGAAAACCCTTCCCTAAATTACAGAAAAAAAATTATAATCAGTTAGCAAGGCTTCTGGACACAAATCAACCTATCACAGTTACTTTATATTTTTTTCGTGCTGCCATAGCTAAAAACTAGTTTTCAATGTGAGAAGGTAAGTGTTATAGTTTGTGTCTAGTTGTCCCCCCAAAGCCTCGTGTAAGTTATGGGGCAAGCACAGCTAAAGAAGCAATGTGGCTTGAGGGGTGGGGACAGAGGACCAGGGCAGGGCCCAAGGGGTGGGACAGACAGGCACAAACTATTAAACTGGCTAGCCTGTGCTTTCTGAGAGATGTGGAGAGGGTCATCCTGGACACGGCAGTGCCCCAGCCTCTCCTCCAGTGTCTTGAAACCTCCAGTAACTGTGAGCTAAATAAACCTTTTCTTCCCACATTTGGAGTACCAGGTATTTGTCCCAGCAATGAGAGAAGAGTAACTAAGACAGAAAGTGACAAGCTATCTCTAACATACAAATGCAGACTTCTTAGGTCAGCAAGATAGCTCAGCAGACTAAGCTCCTGCTTAGGCAAATGCAGGGAGTGGGTTCAATCTCTGGCACCACATGCTGCACTAGCCCGACCCCCAGATGCACTGAGCTGGCTACCAAGACCCAGCATGGTGGTGCGTGCTTGTAATCCCAGCATGAGAAAGGCTGAAAGCAGGAAAATCACTACAAGTCCGAGCTGTGTAGTGAAACCCTGTACTATTAAAAAAAGAAACAAGAAAGTGAATAAAAATTTCAGGTTAATGAAAACCTGGTCAACAAAAAATTACATTACATTCACACTGGCCTCCCAGTTAAAGTTCCTTTTTATGTTTTCTATCAATATTGACCTAGAAATAATTTGATTTGTCAGTCATTGAAATGATGGCTACATTAACAAGTGACCACTAAGATGAATACAGCTCTATTAACCCTCCACTCCAACAGGAAGAAAATAGCATGGCATAAAAGTGCTATGTAATCAAATAAATACTGAGACATGAGGCAAACTAGATACAGCACTTGAATCTTTGAAAATTATTTGAAGATCTCAAGAATTTTAATTAATTTACTGCTAGCATCTTCTTCTGGGTGGATAATCATGATAAACACCTTTCATAGCAATCAAAGTGTTCTGATATGGGCAAGCTAAGGACAAAACAATAAAGTAAGTTTAGATCTTGGCTTAGTTATGTCTACCAGTCTATGCAAGCTATTCCCTGAAAAGTCTTTTTGTGAATGTCACAATCATGAAAATACAAAATACTCTTCACTACCTCTGGCCTCCCTTCAGAAAGGACCCTCTTGCATTTGAATCTGAGTATTTTCCAATAATTTGTTATAGTTAATACATGTGCCTGTTAGTTGGTATTCATAATTTTTTCCTCCATCACTCCAGTCATTGAATATTCCATCAGTAAATGATCCTGTCTCTACAGAGAGTTCAGCATATCTTCCAAACCAAGCCTTGCATGACTTTTTTTATATTTATTTTTTTATTGAGAAATAAATATGAATGAGACAGTTTCACAGCTGATTAATAGGACAGTTTTGATAGTCAATACACTGTGCTTTGTTATCTTCTTAGTGGTTATCCATAGTACAAGAAGCAGACAGGATATTCTGTCCAAACACTGTTAGTACACCTCTTTCTTCTCATTGA
>NW_004524588.1:1700649-1705306 GCF_000260255.1 Octodon degus
TTGTACAGCAATTAACCACTAAGAAGAATATATGCAGTGTATTATTTGTTGAAACTGTCCCGATTTGATTTGAAACTGTCTCATTGCTATCTCTTTGTCAATAAAACTTGAGAAAAAATAAAAAAAATAAATAAAAAATAAAAAAAAAGAAATGCAATTTGTTTCATAATTCAAATCATTTAACTTTCAATTTTCTGACAGGTACATTTTTTTAAAATAAGAAGAGTTCATGAATGGTCTGACATCATGAAAAAACGTCTGCTGGGTGCATCTTCCAGTGATGGGGCTAAAACACAGCCATTTTGAGTTGGGAATCAAAAAGAAACCATTTTTATGCTAAAACTGAACCTTAGGTGACCTAAACAACAGGTCCTACCACTCCTCTTGCCCTGTGGGGGAAGACATTCCAAGACCTTTGAAAGACACAGAAAACCTAGCAGACCTTCTCTGTTGCACTTACACATTCCAGACCAAATAAGGAAATACTCTTGTCTCCCTGACCACCTGGAGCTCTAACCCAATCAAACATGTAGTTGTAGCTCTACCCTCCCCTCTCCTGCTCTTATTCTCTGGAAAGCAATGCCCACACTGCTGCTCAACAGCACAGACAAAAACTTAGCCCTGTGCTCACTTCAGCAGCACATATACTAAAAAAACTCAGCCCTGCTGGTCCACATCCCAGGACACAGTGTTGCTTTGCTTAAGGAGAGAGCAGGCAGCCTCTGGGGAAGCAGTGCACATTATTTATTCTACTGTGGAGGGCACTGACTAAGAAATTAGACTGCTGGGTAAGCTCTTGACTCCTGTGCCCATTTTCTGGGTGACCTTAGGCAGTTTACTCAACCTTTAGTAAGTTTAGTTCCTCAGCTACCAAAAAGAATTTGTTATCATGCAGAAGGCTTGGTGCACACCAGCCTTGCTGTTGTTCCCATTAAACAGGGGGAAACACTGAGGGTACTGGCCTGGCCCTCTCGGTGAGCTGAAAACAGCAGAGCTGGGCTGACCCCTGGGCTGCCCCAGTGCAATCACTTTCGGCTGACTGCGGCTTCCTAAACACAAGACTGACTGACTCTTTTATCCAGTGCTGGCCAGAGACAGCCCAGAATGACCAGTTAAAAAAGGACTTGGGACCTAATGATACAGGGAGAAAAACTGATCTCAGGTGGGTGACCTCCAAATGATACTGGGAACCTCCAAATGACATAGGGAAAAATGATCTCCTAACCTGACCTGCAGGAGTTTGTGTCCTCTAAAACTGTAGAATGAATTTTAGGAACAAACAGAGGTTATGAGCAAAATATATTTATTGAGGGAAAGAAAACTCCTGTCAGAGAGAGGGACAGGAGAGGGACCCGAGCGGGTAGTTCCCAGGAAGCAGTCTCTTTCAAGGACTTTTATAGAGTAAAACCATGCAGTGAGGCGGGTCTAAGGTGGTAGAGAACATGAGAACTCACTTAGGTGGTTGTGGGGTGGGACAAAACTATGGTCACCAAATGGGATTACAAGCACCATTGCTCAGGTAAAATTGATTAAATTCAGGACCAAATGGGGAAGCGAGTCACATAGCAAGCGGGCATGAATATAGAACAGGATTTTATGAGGTAGCCATCCAGTAGTAGTTGGATTAATGATTCTTTGGTCTCCCTCAGGGTGATGATCAATCTCGTATGCCAATCTTTAGGGAGGTCAGTATTTGCTTGATCTTTGGTTTTTAGGTCTGGCCCATGGCGGGAGCATCCATCCCTACCATAGTTGCAAAATATCTGGACTTCTGTGTTATCTCTTTCAAGGGCCTGGCCCTGCCTGACTGCCTAAAATATTTCTACATAACTCAGCTGCCTACAAAACTAAGACTGGTGAAAAGCTCCAGTGTCAGATGCCCACACAAAATCCTGGTCACAGCTCATCATGAAAATGTCCCAGGTAGCCACTTCTGAGCCCGAGGGCCCATGTGTCACACAGGATAATGAAAACTTCCCCTCTCCACCAGTCAGACCCTCAGGCCACTGGGACTTGACATGGTAGCCAAGAGTCCTCCTTCTCCATCAGCCTGCTGTGGACATCCCCATCCTTTCCTGGATCACGGCCAGCCCAGGATCTGTTCTGGCTAAGAAATTCCCAGGGAAGCAGAAAAGGATCAAGGGCCAGCCTGGGTTTAACCTTGCTGTAAACATGAAACAACAAAACACAGCTGCCTGGTGAGGAGGTGTGGGGTGTGACTGAAGGGGTCTATGAGTGGTCAAGGGCCACCAGCCACTGGCAGGGTGGGGCCGGGGCCCACATAGTGTCACATGGCCAGTGGGAAAACAACCATGACTTGCAGCTGAAGAAAGGCTCCTTAGGGAGACTCCGAGGAAGTCCTGGAAGTCCAGCAGAAGGCTAGCACTAACCTCTATCTATGTTTGCACTGCTCCCTGGGCCTCACAAATTCTCCCTGAGAAATTACTCCACAGTGGAAAGGAGGTACAGTACCACCATTCAGGTGACTTCAGCTACACCTGGCTCAATGGAAAAGGAAACACCAGACTTTGGGCTCTAAACTGCCTTCCTGGGGCCTAGGTCTGGGGACAGGAGAGGGGGGCAGGGCCTCCATGTAGACCCCAGTAGGAGGTCATGGTCCTACAGGCTGGCATGATTTAGCTCAGCTGTGTCTCCAGGTTGTCAACTCCTCAGAAATCCATTGTCAAGGCACTGAACGCTTGTCACCTCATGTCCATGATGACAACTTCAATACCAGAAACAAAGAGCCTGAGACAAGCTGGGCCTCTCCAGTGGCACTGAGAGACTGGACACAACATAAGGGACAGACAGGCCTTGCCGTCTCCCTTGTTGCTTTGCTGTCTTCCGCTGCCACGAGCTGTTGCCCCTCTGCCATGTGCCACCCTGCCATAGAGCCAGCCTCTTGTGGCCTTAGACCTTCACTAATTATGAGCTAAATGAACTTTCCCTCTTGAACTTGGGTGTTCAGTATTTTGTCTCAGCCACTAAAAGTTTAACTAAGATAATATGTAATATTAGTTATATTATATCAAGTTATATATAGACATAAAATATTCACATTATATTAACCCCCAAAATACCTAAAATATTAAAATACCAATTTGTAGGACATTTACATAGCTTTTCATGCTTTAAAGAAAATTCTTATTATCCTGCACATTTAGGCTACTAATTGTATAATTTTTAATATTTTTATTTCATTCAATATTCACTTCCCACGCAAGATTTTCTTGCTATGTAGTTTTGTATTATCAGTGTATCTAATATCAAATAGACTTTAATAAGACCTATGAATGATTTAACTTAGTTACGTTGCATATTTTATTTGGTTAGTTCAATAACCTTTTAAATAAATTCTATTTCACTGATCTGACAAAAAATAATTTTTCTAAATGTTTCACAATTTTTTAACCAGGATCTGTTCTGGTTAAAGAAATTCCCAGGGAAGCAGAAATGTATTAAGGGCCAGCCTGGGTTTAACCTTGCTGTAAACATGAAGCAACAAAACACAGCTGCCTGGTGAGGAGGAGTGGCTGAAGGGGGTCTGTGAGTGGTCAAGGGCTACCAGGCACTGGCAGGGTATGGCTGGGGCTCACATAGTGTAACATGGCCAGTGGGAAAACCACCATGACTTGCAGCTGATGAAAGTCCCTGTAAGGAGACTCCGAGGAATTTTAGCCTAGCCCAGTCATAGCGAACCTTTTTGAGCTTGCAGCCTGCTTCGCACACAGCCCTGGGATTCGCCATCACTGACTTGGATGTCATTGTTCTTTAATTAGCATCTATAGTTAATGAGATTGAATCATAGCATTCAAATTCCTATTTATTTTAATTAATGATTCTTTTCTTTATGGATCTCTAATATTTCAATTTAATACTAGAATAGCATGACACCTTTAGGTTCCCAAATAATTTTATCTTCTTTTCACATGCTAGTTTTAATTAATTTTTAGATGAATTAAATTTGTTTTAATATATTACTTATTTAGACAAAAATGTCCCAAAAACCTGACGCATAATGCACTAACTATACCTAAATTCATCGCTGCACAAAAAATATTTTCGTCAACCACTCTTTTCTAGTTATGTTGTTCTCTTTTTTTGTACCTACTCGGTGCTGTCTCCAAAGGTGATGTCTTAAGAAAAAGAAGGTTGAAGTAGTCCAGTTTCAAGATGAAGCAGTAAAATTCTGAGGAGCAAGTTATTGCTGGCTTTCTAACTGCCTGACAAAGCTTAAGATGCTGGAGGGTCTCTGGGTACCTAAGATCAAGTCAACAACTTCTGACATTGCCAGTCCTATGGATGACCCACTACTTTATGGGCTACTGGACTATACTGGATTATTTTGCTGAATTCACTCACTTACAATATTTACATGGCAATGGAATACCCATCTCTGACAAAACTAAACAAAAAAAGGGGATACAAATGAAGGACCATTTTGTATCTATATATACAAAATAGGATAGATATACAGCTACTTTCTCTTAATTCAATGAAAAACTCTATTGTACTAATAGTGTTTGGACAGGATACCAAGTCTGCATCTTGTACTATGAATGACCACTATGAAGACAACAATATGCAATGTATTAATTCTTTTTTTTTTAAATTTTATTTATTTATGTGTGTGTGTGTGTGTGTGTGTGTGTGTGTG
>NW_004524588.1:1714366-1716595 GCF_000260255.1 Octodon degus
CAGAGTTTGGAGTTATCCAGCTGCGTCTGGCTTAGGTCTGGCTGCTGTGCTCAGCTCCTTCCTGCTGCAGACCTGGGCTAGGACTGGGTCTGGGGGCTTCCGGAACTCGGCAGAGCCAGTGTTATGTTTTTGCTAGAGGGGTTTCTCTTCACCACGTACCATATTTGTGCCTCATTTTGAAGGTCGGTGCTAAGAGCTACGTAAGCTAAATAAGGCAGACATTGGGGAGCATCCTGTGATCATTCCCAAGTTTATCTTCTTTTTCTAAAGGATTAAACTTTGACACCTTGACTTATTTTCTTGTAGTTCTCAGTGTATTTCTAGCCCAGTCACAGGCGTGCCCTGGTGACTTCCATTGGCCAATAAAATCAGAATGAATATAATGCACAACTGTATCCAAATAGCATACCTACTGTATGGTTCAACTTACAAGGGGCCATCCTGTGATCCTAAACCAGAGTGAGGAGACACTTTGTGCACACCCAAGTAGCTCACAGTCAACCCGAAGCAGATCTTAAGTTCCTAAGTAATGTGACTAAGAAATAAAAGTGTAGTTGTAATAAGCCACTTGGATTTTAGGTTTGTGACACAATATGATCCATTCAGAACAGCCCTTAGGAGGAAGTGAGGGAGCAAAAAAGTGGGGGGGGGAGAGAGAGAGAAAGGGAGAGAGAGAGAGAGAGACAGAGAGAGAGAGACAGAGAGACAGAGACACAGAGACACAGAGAGAGAGAGAGAGAGAGAGAGAGAGAGAGAGAGAGAACACTTTAGAAATATACTTTCCTTCTCCTTGTGGCTGCACGTGTTAAAGTGTCTGAAGCAGTGCCCATTACTAGCAGGAGGGTAGGAACATGCACATCTGTCCTCATGCAGCCACAGGTTTGATCCAATAATGAACGCAGAGAACATGTAACTGCCTTATCCTCCCTTAGACCTTCATTCCTTTCCCTTTCCTTACACATACTTCAGTCCTAAATAATGCATTTGGTTAGACAAGACAGTGGGTATCTGTGCCAGGGGCTGGTGGGGAGCAGCACTGGCCTGGCTCAGGCTGCTGGAGGACAGAAGAGAGCAGGGTGACCATGCTGGGGCTGGCAGGACAATGGAATCCAGGCCGAACAAGGAAAATGTCATCATTGTAGGGATGGGAAAGCATTGTGGTGTGGAGAGCCAGAGCTTAAACAGTGTCCACTCATGGGACTCACCTGGAACAGAGCACTGGTAATCAGAGGGTGGAGGAGGCTGCACACAGGGCAGTGGGGGAAGACTGAGAGACAAGAAGTGGGCATCTGCATGGGAGGTGGTCAGATGCAGTGTGGGCTCAAGCAGGCCGAGGAGGGCATCTCTGCCTGAGGTCATTTCCTATGGGGACAAAGGCCTAACTGTTAAAGGAGAGGTACTTGGGTGGGGGTCAGCCTGATATGGGGTCTCAGCATTAGAGAGAGATAGGAGCAACACCTGTGCCTGGAGGGGCCTCCAGTGTGGCTGGGATTCAGGCCTAAGCAGGGTAAATAGATGTTCTTGCAATGGGTGGCCCCAGTGTGGGTAGGGGTGGTGTCTTTGCGGTACATTCTCCAGGGTGGATGGCATCCTTGCTGGGGGATGGAGGGACCAGATGGGGAATCAGAGTCCAAGCAGGAGGAGGGACATGTCTATGCAGAAAGTAGCCCTGGTGTGTGTTCCGGAGACTGAGCGAGGTAAGGAGGCTTTCCATGTGATGGGATAGCTTTATGGGGCAAACTTAAATTTCAGAATCAAAAAGGGTAACTGGAAACCAAGCACCTAGAGAGTTCCCCAAAGTGTGGAAATTATCAATAAAGCTGAAGGATTGAACAGCACCCTGCCCCATAAGGAAGTATTTTTCACTCAACATACCACATATCACTGGCCCATGTATATTCTTTTTCTTTTCATAATTTTATTGAGAAACAAATAGCAATGAGACAGCTTCAAACCAAATTGGTAAGACAGTTTCAATAATTAACACATTGCATACATTCTTCCTAGTGGTTAATTGTTGTACAACATGCAGACATGATATCCTATTTACAAACACATTAGAACAAATCTTTCTATTAAGAGAATATAACTATATATCTATCCTAACCACTTTGAAAACACAGATACAAAATGGACATTCATCTGTATCCCTTTTTTTTTTTTGTAAAGTTCCGTTATTTGAATATTATAGGTGTGTAAACTCAGCAAAATATTCTAAAAGAGTCCAGT
>NW_004524588.1:1716695-1721822 GCF_000260255.1 Octodon degus
ATCTTCTTGATCAGAAAATTTGGAGCACAACTGAGTTACATATTGTTACAGTACAGATTCTCCTATGTCCCGAGTCTTCAATGACCTTGAAAGGCTAGGGCCAAAATGTTGGCTAACCATGCAGCCCTTCCTTTTCTCCAATTTTGATCTGCTAACTTAGGTTGCTAACCCTTCAGAAGAGAAGCTAATTATTAACCTGCAATATATGCAGTTCGGTTTACCCTATCTGTTGCAGATGACTTTTTAAAGAAAATTCAATTATCATTGTTAAAGCATGGTGAGGGTGACTCCATTTAAAACCACTATGTTATGTTCTGTGGTCACTGCAACAGGGTCTTGCAGTGAATGAGGGAGATTAGGCTGACTTCTGATACAACATGACAAGTAGAAATTTATAGACAAGGAGCAATGTGGACAACAATGGACAGAAAATAATACAGAGAAATAATACAGAGGAAATATAATTATAATAATGGGGATGATAGCTAAACAGGATTTTTGCTGAGGACAGGCCAGAGTTATCAAACATCATGTGAGGGATGATAGGGACAAAGCATTTGAGTACTTAAATTGGTCATACACCAGGGATCTTTCTACCCACTTGTAACTCCCCAGATACTGAGCTTTGGAGAGGGAGGTGGAATGGCTGAAGTCTGCCAGTCATCGCTGGATGTCACCTTACTTAGTATGGATTATGGCCCATATGCCCCATGCTAGTATGGCCCTGATGTCCCACCATAGACATGCTTCAGCTCTGTCCTGGCATAGCAACTTGCCTTCCTTATGATGTGCTGTAGCATCCATCATCTGAGTTCTTAATTTAGCCATTGTTGTTTCCAGGTCTATAGTAGTATCTGAATCTTTATTACCATTTTATTTTATTTTAAAGAGAGTACAAATTAGAATTAAAACAGAAAAAAGCACAAGTGATACAGAATTTCACTTTACAAAGTAATAAGAATTTCACAGTATTTATTATAATCCATAGTGTTGTCTCCAAACCAGTTATTTGTAGTACCAGATATATGCGTATAAAATTGGAAGAAAAAAAAGAAATGTGTAAGAAATTAAGAAGAGAAAAAGTAAAAATAATTGAAAAAAGGAGACAAAACAAATTAAATATTATCTACATCTTTCCATAGACAAGTAGAAATGCACAGTACAGTTGTCCAAGCCATCCTTCTTACATATATAGATAAATCTCTTTCCTGTACTCCCTCTTCTATCCTTCTCCTCCACTCGGTAACACTTTCCTTTTGAATAAGTTCATTCCCTTTTCTCGGTATCTGTTGTGCCTTCAGATTCCATTTTTCTATTTCAGGTTCTCATGCTAAGGAGACAAAACAAAGTGTTTGCACGTGCATGATCATGTATAGTCACAGCAATGACCCCACCCTCTGAATTCTGTCTTAGGTACTCTTCTCTCACTGCTGGGAAAAAGTACTCAACACCCAAAGTTAAAAGAGAAAAGATTTATTTAGCTGTTGTAAACCTGGGTGCACATATATTGCTGCAATATGATGTTTTCAGTTATTTTGGAAAAATCACCAGGAGGGGAATAGCTAGCTTGAATGGGACTTAAAATCCTAGTGTTGGGGCTGGGGAGATGGCTCAGTAGAATAAGCGCTTGCGTGGCAAGTGCAAGGGCCTGAGTTCAATCCCTGGTTCTGCCAAAAAGTAAAAAATAAAATAAAATCCTAGTGTTTTGAAAAATCTGAACACTTATTTCTATAGTAATTAACTAGTCTACACTTCCACAAATAGTGCAGAATGTGAACTCAGATCTTGTCTCTAGTCTGTATTTTCCTCATTCCTGCTGCAGTTTCTTCCTGGGGTACACCAAGAGGCCAATGAGTCCCTACAATGTGCCTGAGGCCATTTAAGGATTATGTGATTATCTGACTGTCTCCCATCTCTGAGAGCATGATGGATCTATGATATTGCAGGTGGCATCTGCGCCTGCGAGTGTGGCGTCAGATCAACATGCAGTGTGGTGTCAGGCCACACAAGTGTGTTAGTCGCTTCCTCAAAATCCCTGGAACTCACAACTTAATGGAAAAGAGGTTTGTTCTGGCTCATGTTTCAGTCAGTAGTTGGCTGGCTCCATAGCAGGAGGGCATCGTAGAGAAGGATAGAGGGGACAAGCTATTCACCTCACGGTGGCCAGGAAACAGAGAGCAAAAGGGATGAGGAGAAAAATACATTGCTTCTGGTTACACCTCCAGTGACCTGCCTCTTCTGCTGAGGTCCTACCTCCTCACGGCAAGTCAGTGCACTGGCCCCATGATCCAATAATTTTTCAAGAGCCCTACCAGTGAGCACATGTGGCTCTTGGGGGACTCCTAGGTATAAACTATAATATTCCACATCTAGTCCCCAAGACTCATGAGCTTCTCTTTATGCAAAATGGAAGATGTACATCTATAATAAGAGTTTCAGCACTGCTGAAAGGTCAAAGTCTAAAATCTCCTCTGAGACTTAAGGCAGCTCCTTACCTATGAGACCCTATGAAAATCCAAAAATAAATTAAATGTTGCAGGGTATAAATTCCAATCTGAAAAGGAATGATAGGTAGAAGGAAATCAAACCGAAGCAAGATGGAAACTCAGCAGGGCAAACATTCAATGTGTAGCTCTGAAACTGGCTAGAAGCACCTGGCTCTCCTATTTTTCCTGAGTGTGCCAAAGGGGTGATGTATCTTGGCCAGCAGTGGTTGTACCCCCTCTGCTGCTTCCCTTTGCTCCTCCTTTCCCCTCCAACATCTTGGTTCAGTGTGCTTTGGTGTCTGCTCTGGATATCTAGTGACCACACACCTCCACTCCATGCCAACATGGGTGCACTTTCACTATCAGGGAGGTGCCCTGATGGTGGGCATAGGTGGGGAATTTCTAAGGTGGCTGGTCTAGGGTGTTTCAATAGAGATTAAGAGTATAATACTGAGGTTAAGATGTGGACTACGAAAGCCCCACATGGGTGTGGATGGCACCAATCAATAGGCTTACAGGTTGTGCGGGCTATAAATAGAAAAATGGAGTATAGGCTTGCCTTCCGCTGCTTACTGCTTTTCTACATTCTGCCTGCCTTGCTGGACTGTCTCTACCCTGTGTTGCCCTTGCCATGCCACACTTGGAACCAGTGACTACACAGTGAAATCTGTATAAGTTGTGAGCTAGAATAAACCTTTTCTCCTTTAACTTTGGGTGTTGGATATTTTGTCTCAGCAATGAGAAAAGGAATGAAGACATTTTGCCATTTTGCGTGCCTATAAAACCAGGGCCATGTAATGATTCCAAGGTCTGAGACCAACTGGAACAGTGGCCCAGACCCCTTGAGTCATGGCTTATGAGGCACCCAAGTGCCTAGACACGTGAGCACTGTGAACTTCATCCCATAGAGCCAATTCCCTAAGTAGCTACTCTCCAGCAGGGTTCCCTGTGGCTTTTCTTTCAAATAAAAGTCTTTTACTTCTGCAACTTTGAGCTTGAGAAGGATATAGTCTTGCTGATTTCTATGATTCACTCAAACCCTCTTTTCTATTGTTGTAGAGTACCTGGCTTCTTTTTAATATTTTCAGCAATCTTCCTCTCCAAGATGCCACTTTTTCTAGCCAAGCTAAAAACTTTTCAAATGAGCTTTGGTTCCTGGCTTTCAGTATAAATCTGATTAAAAACAAGTAGTGTCCCTGCTACAGTCTGAACATTAAGCTATCTTGAAATTTCCTCTGCCAGATTAATTAATCCAGTCGACCAAAAATTCAGTCTCTCCCAATGTCTCAGAACATGAGCAACATGTAGACAGATTTTCCGCTAGAACATAACACACATACCCTGGAGTCCAGAGTCCTTGTTCCCAGCTGAGACCTCCTCAGCCTGGTCCTTTGTTCTTTGTTTTATATGAGAAAGGTTTTGGCATGTAATTCAGGCTGCCCAAGAGTTTTCTACTGAAATGTGTTTGAGAGGAAGGATGAGAGTTTATAGGCTCCCCAGGAAAGATGAAAAGGCAGACCAAAAGATGGAGTTGACATTCTGATCTTTTGTTAAAAGACTGCTAAGAAAACATTCAAAATAATTCTCCAGGAGATGTTAAGGGAAAGACTAGAGGAAGAGAAGAGTCTTGGAATGTACAAGATTGACTATTATAGGAAGATCCCAAGGGTTCAGTGTCAACAGGTAGGCATATAGATTTCTAATAAGAGAAATAAGAGGGAGGTAAATGGCCTGTGTGTCTCTTATATTATGGAAACCAGAGGCTATAATGAGTATTTAAAAAGGAATATGAATAGTGGCAGGAAATGTGAACATCTATTCTAAATAATGATTGGCCATCGGTTCATTAGAAGGAAACTGTAGAGAAGCGAAGCAGAATAGGAAGGAGCAGATGAGCCCATGGGTGGGACAAGATAGGCCCAGATGTTCCTGTATCTCTAAGTCATTATCAATAGATTCCCCTCTAGCAGCCCTTCCTGGTGGACCAAACATCTTACCCCACCCTGTTCACTCCTTTAAATAATTTGTAATTCATTACTTTTCTGTTTAACCTATTCTTAACACAGCTTTCTCTACCATTCCTGGGGCTAAACAAAATTAAACTGTGGGAGTTTCCCACCTCACGTATCCTTTAACATTTGTGAACAGATGCTGGGGTGTGTATATATTCTTCCACTACCATGTGCACATATCTTAGAAGAAAAAATAACAAAAATAGGTAGTGAACTATGATTTGGGGAAAGGGTGAGTAAAAATGATATTGATTCATGAAAACTACAAAGCTTTTACAAAGCTCATGAAATTAAAATTAAGGAAAAACAAATTAAAACAAATCAAAATGGTTATGAAAAACTAACATCTCAAGACAATGAGGGGAAACATTTTCCCACACCTTTTCGAAGCAAAATTTAAAGATACAAACAAGGTCAGTAGTTGCCAAGAGCTGGAATCAGTGAGATGGTCCGTCAACACTGAAAATGGTAAAAGCAAGTTTTTGAGGGTACAGATATAATCTAGCTCAGCACTGTCAGCAGAAATGCAATTTGAACAGCTGAATTCTACAAGACATTTATAGAAGATGTAGTCCCTATACTCCTCAAACTCTTCCGTGAAATTGAAAAGGAAGCAATCCTCCCAAAAT
>NW_004524588.1:1730267-1736947 GCF_000260255.1 Octodon degus
TTTTTTTTTTTTTTTTGCAGAACCGGGGGATTGAACTCGGGCCCTTGCGCTTACCAGAAAGCGCTTATTCCACTGAGCCATCTCCCCGGCCCCATAATGTATTAATTCTTGAAACTGCCCTACTAATAGGTTTTGAAACTGTTTCACTGCTATTTGTTTCTCAGTAAAATTAATAAAATAAAAGAAGAAGTGGCTTTGTAGAACATTGGCAGGAGTAGGGAAAGGGAGAAGAAAAGCATGTTTCAGCTAATGCTAGGTAGAAACACTAATGTAATTGGAAGGCTATGTGAAAGCATTGCACAAGATATCACTTCTCAGAAAGCCCCAGGGTTGGGGCCGGGGAGATAGCTCAGTGGAATAAGTGCTTGCCTGGCAAGTGCAAGGGCCTGAGTTCAATCCCCAGTTCCACAAAAAAGAAAAGAAAGAAAGAAAACCCCAGGGTCAAAAACATACAGTGTTAGAAGGAAATCCAAGCTCAGTTTGGAGGAGAAGCTGGGGAACTGATAAAATGAGGAAAGAATGAGCCCCATCCGTGGGGAAAAGATGCCTCCCCAGTACTGGGCCAAGAGGAACAGGAGCAGGGCACTCTGCCTGCTGAGGTTAAAAGGTGGCTGGGAGCACCTGTCCTCAGAAGCACAGGCCCAAAGGCCAGATTGCACTGAACCCTTGCTTTCCCTTTTTTTTCCACCTCTGAGCCCAATGTCTGTTCTGCATCAGGCATTGGTCATGAACGTACTTTCTAAACAGAAAGCAGGTGGGTAAATATTGTGCCTTTTCATTTGGCTTATCTTCAAGCAACGTAAGCTATTAAACTGCGTTTAGAATTCTGGGCCTTGATTTTACTTTTCAGCGTTACATCTTTAAATTTCATTTCTGTTGCGATTACTATGATGGATTCAGTGATTTAGTGTTCACTCATGTCAAGCACCTCCTTTCTCACAAGCATCCTCCATGTCGTACCCATGATCCTTTGCAGTCTGCCCCTTTCCCTTCCTTTGCAGTGCTGCCTCCCGCAGAGTTACCTTCTGCATTGAGGCTTCAAAGGAGCACAGAGAAAGCCAGGATCCCCCCCTCAACCACCACCCCCCCCCCCCGGCAACAGGAGCCTCCTACTGGTCCTCAGTGCTGGGACAGTGAGGGCAGGACACAGCCTGGTACCCAGACCCTGCAGCCACCACCTGCCAGCCCTGCACAGGCCCACCTTCTGCACACCTTTCTGGCCTCTTGGCCCCCAAGTTCAGTGCCTCTGTAAACTGAACTGAGGGTACTTGCATTGAATTCTGTACCATACTGCCTCTTTCTTCTTTCTAGGCTGGGCTTGGATTTGCAATCATCCATCAGATTCTAGGGCTGGGATTAAGCGGGCTGCAATTTGGATTCCTTCATCTCCACTCATTCAAGGGAAACCAGGCTGCTGTCTTCCACTCCTGCAGCTCCTCCCAACGGAAGGAAACTGCTGGTGTGAGAGAAGGAAGAACTGGAAGCTAAGGGACAAGTGGTCAGGATACCACTCTTCTAGAGCTTTTCCCTACTAGGCACCAGGCAGAGGCTAATTCTGTGAGGAATAAGGAAGAGAGTATTCATTGTGTGTAATCTGGGCAAACAACATCAATGTGTACATTTATACTGAGAAAAAATGTACGTTTCATGCTAGATTCCATTAATTAATTATTCATTGTATTTTTCTATTATAATTTATTTTCTTATGTAGTTGAATATAATATATTGACTAACTTCATTCCATTTTCTACTCTGGGATAGTTAGATGAAACATGAAATCTTGGCAATCAGAACATCCTCGGTTTGTATAGTTAGCTTCATAGATTCCTGGCTCCATTCACGGATTTTTTTTTTCCAGTTACAGAAAGGTTTGTCAAAATAGGCAGAAATGACCACACTCAGAAGGACTTCTTCATTATTGAACTTATTGCAGAAATTACATAAAGTTCCAAGTTGTTGTTCTGAACTTAAAAAATACAACTACGAAGTCAACCAGAATGGTTTTGTTGGCTGGTGGGGATGTTTTCTATAGAAAACTTACAGCTAACTTTATAATGTGTATAATGTGAATTAACTAAAAGCCAGATAATTAAGCAGAGTAATTTGCAATTAATGATTGACCAGTGCCACTAAATACACACAGTACAAAACACCTGCAGCTTGGAAGGATTCCTCCTGTGGAGATAGAGGGTCATGGCCGCTGAGTGAGACTCACATTTGCCAAGTCTGATATTGTTAAAATCTTGCTATCTGTCCTATTTGTATCTCAGAAATCATTTTAATGAATTTATGATTGGTATGCAAAAAGGCGCATTTTTAATTAATATGGGGGAAAGTTGTCATTTAGGCAATTAATACCACTGTCAAAGCCATCAACAAACATCACCTCTATATCTCCTTGCCACACGCTTTAAAGTTAATTGTTTTGGAGGCACACAGTAAGTCATGCCTTCACAACTTTGACGTATGCAGGGCCGTACTAGTAACTTATCATCATATAATTGCTTTCTTTGTTTCTTTTTACAATTTTGGATGGAAAGTCTATTCAGTCCGAGGTAAGTGTCTACACCCCTTGCTTCTGCTGGCTATGGTGACATGGAATATCTTTTTCATCTCTTTGTTTTAGGCCCATTAATGCTAAAGTGAGTCTCATGAACAAAGCATGCAGTTGGATTTGGTTTTAAGCAACCCCTTCTGCTACTCTATGCCTTTTATTGGATAACAATCCATTTGCATTTGTTTATCTTTCTCTGGAGGATGGTGTGCCGTGGGTTGAACCCAGGTCCTGTGGTTGCTAGGCAAACGCTCCCCTGCTGAGCTGTGTCCCTGGACCTTCATTTAAAGTGACTATAAACATTAGAAGTGATTATTGATATGTGTAAAGATTTTCTACTGCTGTTACGCTAATTGTTTTCACTATTTGTTGGAAGCTAGCACATTATGTTTGTGTTGTGCTATAGTGACAGTCTTCGATATTTTTCTTTACCTTTTTTTTTTAAACATTTATTTAGTGTGTGTGTGTGTGTGTGTGTGTGTGTGTGTGGCCAGCTCAGCCCACCAGGGGGCGTGGCTGGCCGGCATGTGGTGCTGGAGGATCGAACCGCGGTCCCTGTGCTTTGCCAAGCTTGTTCCAAGTAGGTGCTTTAGACCACTGAGCCATCTCTCCAGCCCCTTTCTTTACCTTTTATGCATGTACTAGAAGCTTACTTCTTTTGATTACCATGAGGATCAGATAACATATATATATGACTTATGAGTATGTTTTAAGTGGGTAACAACTTACACACTCAGAATTTTTTTAAAGCATTTATTTATTTATTTATTTATTTATTTTATGCATTTAGTACAGGGTCTACAGGGCCTCACTACACAGATCAGACTGGTAGTAATTCTCCTGTTTTCAGCCTCACAAGCACTGGGATTACAGGCGTGCACCACCACACCCAGTCTCAATCACTCTTTCAGTGTGCCCCCAGGGGTGGGGCCAGCACAGCCCAGGGGGATCAAACCCTGGCCGCTTCGCTCTACCTAAGCAGGCACTTTAGTCCACTGAGCTATCTGGCAGGCCCATACCCAAAAATTTTCACGCTTTTGCTTGTCTCTCCACTTTTTATTTTGATATATGTCAAAATATCCATCTGGAATGAAATTCTAGAGTTCAAGTTGTGACCAGTAATTTAGTTGGCTTGCCGCTTTACCTCTGCTTTAGACAGCACGGAGTGAGAGCTAGACTGTGGGTGGAACCAACTGCTCTGTTGGGATAGTAGAGTTGAGAGTCCACACACCATGGGACCCACCAGGGACTGTAGCTGGGACAAGGCTGCTGCTCCTGAGTGTGCCAGTGGTTGGGTTGTGGAAAGGAACTTCGTTCACTGGCTGTCCCCTTTGGTACCTTGTGGCCTGATGCTGTCTCCTTTCTTTGAGACTCCGGACCTTCTGAATGGGTAACTGACAGCTGTATTCATCAAAAGTCTGTGTGTAGGCAGGCACAACCCCAGCATTCTGACAGGCTAAAGCAGGTGGAGCACAAGTTTGAGCCTTGCCTAGGGAATGTAGTGGCTTGGTGAGACCCTGTCTCTAACAAGAAAACAAAATGGTTTGGGGTTCCTGCAAAGACTCTGGGTTTAATTCTCAGCACTGCTAAAAAAAAAAAAAAGTGTTAGTGTTCCCCTTAGGTAAGCCTTATATGTGCATATTTATAGCACATGAAGTACTTCTTTTTGAAAAACAGAACTAAGCCCTGAAGTAATTTGAAATATAAGAACTGATACTCTTCAACTTGTTGCTTCAGGGATTATTTTTGCCTATTTTCTAACATATAATGTTAGGAACAAATCTTCTTGAGAATTTATCACCTGTGCCACTACCTTTGTTAATCCTGATTGGTGCCAAAAATATGCAGTCTAGCCAAAATTACCAGTGTATAGTTTTTATAAATTTTCAGGATAATTTTCATGTGTGCTCCAATTTCTTGGTATATTCATAGACATAACAATATTCTTTATAATGTTTTACTTAATTTTACCTTAGTACTTTTACAAACATAAGCTTTCAACCAGTATTGATCTAAAAATAGATCACCCTGCTAATTGATTTATGCCTTGTACTAGCATAATTTTTGTCTGCAAGCCATTTGATTCCTGCCTCAGCTTCTCCATAAGCATGTTTATCTCTGCTATTTATATACTTTGTATGGATACAAATTAAAAAATCCTTTATATTTTTTAAAGATATTTAAAGATATGAGAAAGTCTGTGTCTCAGTTACTCTTCTCTCATTGCTGGGACAAATACCCGACACTCAAAATGAAGAAAGGAAAGGTTCAAGATCTCGGAACCTTATTTTCTCAGGACAGAGGGTCAGTGCCTCTGTTTTCTCCAAATATCTCCTCTATGCCTGAGGCACCTTCAGTTGCACACACCACCGCTCCATGCTACAGGATCTAGAGGAGAGGCTGGGGTGCCCCAGTCAGGATGACCCACTCCACCTCTCAAAGAGATCACAGACTGGGGGGAGGCACCAGCTGCCAGTTTAACAGTTTGCTCCTCTGGCCCCGCCCCTTGTGCCCCACCCTGGTTCTCTTGCCACGCCCCTCAGGCCCCGCCCAAGTCCTATGGCTCCGCCCCTCTAACCTCTAGGCCTCACTCCACTCCTCCAGCGGTATCTGCCCCATGACTTACTTGAGGCTTTGGGGAGACAACTAGAAACAAACCATAATAGTCTGTTCAGTATTTGTAGATTATTACTGACCTCACTTCACCAGCCTTACACAGACCTTCATCCTAGTTGCTACATAGAGTTTGGGAACAGGCCACAGCTTTTCCAGCACACATCAGGAAAATATGCATGTGGAAAAATCCATGTAGCAGTGAGAGCTGTTCTTTCTATTTGCTGTCTTTAGCCACAAGCACAGTTGCACCTTCCTAGTGTATAAGAGAAAGACCAGATTAAAGATATTAGTACAGATACTTCAAATTCTCTTCTTGGTTCTTAAACGTCTACTTACAAGATTTGTCTGGGAACCAAAAAATTCCACCATGCAAAAGATGGCCTCTCACCCATTTGGTCAGTCATCATTATTCTAAGGAAGATGCCGTTTAGGCAAATGACAGAAAGAGACAAAGACAAAGAGTTGTGAGGGCAAACGGGCAAGATGAGAAAATGAAAGAGATAAGAGAAAAAGTAGAGGAAAACTGTATTTCTCATTTTGTGGCAAGAATAACATCAATAAATAAGACAGTGCAGGCAAAGCACCTAAAATGTTGCTGGCCATCAGGAAATTGTCAACCAACATCACCGCGACTCACATAGGATATATAGGCCTGAATCTCCAAAACTGCTGCCATGTTCAAAGGTATTTGCATTTCTTGCTTGGTAGCAAAATACATATTATAAAGAATAGCTGGGAAGTAGGAATAATCAGAGGAGAAAAACACTTAAGTCATATTTCTCTGCTCAATTATTTCATAGGAGAATTATTTACATTGTTACACACTTGAGCTTATTCTATCTATTTGCATCCTTACAAAAGCAGAATCACAGGAAGATAGAGAAGGTTGTGGTAAATGTGCCAATGAATGAAAAAAAAAAAAAAACCAGCTCATTTAAAGGGTATCACTAAAGAATTTTCATTGCTTCCAAGAAATACATTTTGGAAATTGAGTCTTGCTGCTTCAGTGAAGCATATTATGAAGACAGTATGTCTCTATTTAACTCCACTTAACACCCTAATGGTGCCTTTTTTGTTCCTTTTCCTCCTGAGGTTACTGTAATGAATTTTATTTTTACTGAAATAGAATTCTTAATCTATATTTTACAAACTGATGTAACATATGATACACTGTATTCTGAAAAATGAGTTAAACTAGAGCACTGGACTTCTTTTAAAAAGAAAAAAGAATAAAAATATTTAATAAGTTTCCTGTCTTTTAAGTCATTTGTCAAAGTAAAATGGTCACTTTCAATCTTACTATAAACTGTAATGAACGAGTGAGCAAATATTTTCTTTTGGTGGTATTACTATCATTTAAATATTTTGATGGCTGTGACACCAAACACTTGAGGGCCAGATTTCTAGGTTGAGGACAGACCCACACAAGGGCCCTTCCTTCAGTCCAAGCACAAGTGCAGTGTTTTCAGGGAGCAGTGAGAAGGGCAGAAGGGAGAGCTGACAAGGGAGT
>NW_004524588.1:1742711-1748630 GCF_000260255.1 Octodon degus
CCCTACAGCTCAACATAACAGCATGGCTTTACTTCTTATATTTCATTTTTATACTTTTCTGCTGTATGGTTAAGACCAAGGTAAAGCAGGACCTATGCAACAAGAATTGTAGCTTTGGGGTCTGATAAGGTCAGTGAAGTCCCCTCAGAATTTATCCTGAGATCCTGTACCTCAGATTATAGATCCTTTGTCAGTGTCAGCCATGTGGATGAGTCATGGCCATTGCTTGGCTGATGTGCTCTCTGTGAAAGCCTGAGAGAATGTTTTCTCTCCATGTGACTCTCCCCAGGCACACTCTATATCGTCGATCACTTTCCTCTTTGGCCCCATAATCCCTTGATCAGAAAATTTGGGACACTACTGAGTTATGTGATGTTACAGTACAAGTTCTCATATGTTCTGAGTCTTAATTGACCTTGGAAGGCTAGGACCAAAAAGTTCACTTTCTTTGCAGTCCTCCTTTTTCTCTAATTTGGTCTGCAAACTTAGGTTGTTAACCATCCAGAAGACAAGCTTATTGTTATTACCATACAACCTAGGCTTAACATGGAACAGGAATTTTTCATCAAGTATTGATATGTTGAACTTTAAGTCCCTACAGAATATGATAATAAAAAACATTTAAAAATTAGAATGTATTTTAAAAATAGGAATAAAGAATTATATACTTCTTATGTTTACACATAAGTCAAAAAAACTAACCATATACAACCTTGAAGCAGGACAGTCCCACATTATTCCTTTTCCTGTCTCTTGCTTTCATTCACCACCCCCTTCTTTTTGAACAACCATCTACCCGAGAGACAGCATAGCAGTAACTGGCATGTCCATGTATACTCCTAAGGTTAAAAGAAAATAGTTGTGAGGGTTCATGGACACAGGTGTAGATATTTCAGTGATGGCTTCATCCAGTGGCCACCTGCCTGACCCACCCAAGCAGCAACTGCTTCTTTGGTGGGACTTGGGTCACCTAGACAGTGTACGCAGAGTGCTAGGCCTCTGCCTTATGTAGGCCCTAATAACTTCAGGTGAGTCTTTCATACATTTATTGCATGGATCCCAGTCAATTTGTGAGGCATCGATCTGCTGAAATATTGGTAAACTCAAATTACTAATAAGGCAATCTCCCCTATTACCAGAGTGATGCCTGGACCTGTGGAAGTCAGTAGGAAGAGTGAAAGGGAAGATCCTGGCTATAGACAAATTTCAAGTTGCAGGGAGAGTGTCTTTGTGGCTTCTCCCCATCCAAAAAGTACTCTCTCAAAATGGAAAACTGGTATACCTGTTTGGTGGATCAATGGTCCCTGCAAAAGGAGAAGCTCATTTGCTTGTGAGACTAGTGAAAGAACAGTTAAAAGCGAGATATATTGAGCTTTTCACTAGCTCTTGGAATATTCCTCTTTTGTTACACCAAACCAGGAAACTGGAGCTTTCTTCAGGATTTAAAAGCCATTAGTGAGTGTATTTATTCTATGGGCACTTTCCAGCCAGACTCCCCTGTCCCAATGAAGCCCCCTGGAAATGACTAGTAATAGTTTTTGATCTTAAGGACTGCTTTTTAACCACCTCTTTTAAGTCTGCAGGACCAACCTCATTTTGCCTTTTCTGTTTGTGCTTTGCGTAGCCTATGGGCTGATATTAATGGACAGTCTTGCCATAGGGGATGATGAGCAGCCCCACTCTGTGTCACTATTTTAGATCAAATTTAATTTGATCTGGTCAGATTTTAGAGCCTATTAGAAAAAAATGCCCTCAAGCCTACATAATACATTATATGGATGATATATTGCTTCTGTTGATTCTCAGCAACAATTTATCCTTTTTTTTCACAGAGACTAAGTGGGCTTTGATACAACATGGGTTATGCATAGCCCCAGAGAAAATTCAAACTATCTTCCCCTGTAATTATATAGGTGCTCTAGTAGTGGAAAGAGCAGTGCAGACATTAATATTAAGAAAAGACTCAGTATGAACATTAAATGATTTCCAAAAATCATTGAGGAACATATCAGCTAAGCAAATTATATAAACTGTTGCACATATATCCAGATTTGAATTCTCCTCATATCCTCACACCTGAGGATTTTAAAGAGCTCCAGATAATAGAAACTGCTTTGGGAAATAGGTGCCTTGAATTAGTTTGACTGTGCCTTTTATGCAAATCATACTGTCTGTTTCTCACTCTCTTACTGAACTTTTTGGGCATATAGTGAATAAATGTCTTCCTAACCAGATTATGAAAAATCTTCAGATCTAGCAAGATCAAATGGCTAAGCTAATTCAGAAAGCCCATCACTGCAGCATACAGCTTTTAGGACTTGATCATATTGTGCCTCCTATTAAATCTTGCACAGCATACTCATTTGTTACAAACCTCCTCAGTCTGGGAGATAGCCTTTGCAGACACCTGATTGGTGGATACTCATTATCTTTCTGATATGTTTGTATGCTTATATTATCATTATTTGTTTATTGTACCTAGAAATACTCAGACAACTCCTCTTACAAATGCCTCAACTTATTTTACACATGGATCTTCCTGTGGTTTTGCTGTTTCCTGGACTATGAAAAATCACTAATTGTCTGGAGACAAGCACTTTTATAAAAAGTACTTTCAATCCTACTCTGTTTAACTTGCTTTTGCAGTTGCAGGTAGCCATTTGGAACAGGACTGCCACCATTCATATAGGTTATGTGTGCTCACACTTCAGTTTCCTGAAGCACTGGAAGAAGGAAATCATTATGCTGAAACACTTACCACCTAGATATTTCAACAGGCAAGACTTTCTCATTCTTATTTTCATCCAAATGCTCAAGTCCTTACCTCTAGCTTTAAACTTTCCAGATCATAGGCATGCCACATTGCATAATCTTGTTTGGTATGTCAAAGCTTTACCAAATCAATCTCATCAGAGGGCTGTAATCCCTGAGGCCTTCAGGCAAATGAGCTGTGGCAGGTAGATGTAACACATTTACCCCAATTTGGCAGAGTTCACCATGAGCATGTCTCTTTTTATGCACACTGTCTACCATGCAGGCAAGACTGCAGGGCATGTACAGCAGCACTGTCTCTCAGTATTTGCAAAGATGGGAGTTTCTAAGAAAATAAAAATGAGTAACAGCCATACTGCCCTATACAAGCAGTAGCTTTCAAAAATTTTTGCAGCAATGGAATGTTAGTAAGATCAATAGAATTCCTTATAACCCACAAGGACAAGATATTATAGAAAATGGACATTTGAGGTCAAAAGGGCAACCACAAAACCAAAAGAGGGACTCAGTCACAAGAAGCCAAAAGCTCGCCTTGATTTTGCAATGTTTATACTTAACTTTCTGAAAAGAGTCAGTGATGCAGACAGCACCTCAGCAGAATTATGTTGGTCAAAAGCACAAGAGCAGGAGAAAAGGGAGAAGGCACAAGTGTTGTGACAGTACCTGGAGAGAGGAAAATGGAGGGGCTGGTTACCCTGTTGGCATGGGGGTGGGGGTTTGCTTGTGTCACTTCAGGAAATGGATACGTGGTGTTGGTACCTTATGGGAGCCTATGACAATAGAGAAGTCCTCCTGGTGATGCATCCACAGAGGAGTGTGACTCCACTCTCCTCACCAGTGGAACCATTTCCTCTGATGGCAACTGAAGAAAACTACTCAAGAGGCAGAGAGACTTGTTCATTCTCAGTGCCTTCCTGAGATGAGGATGGCTGGCATCTATTGAAGACTCTTTTAAACAGACCCTCCAGAGAGTATTTCTGATTTCCAGTCATAACTATATCCCTCTTCCACCAGAAGCACAAAGACCACTGTGTACCCATTAACATGTCACAGAAGTTAGGGGTACTTCTCTGAGAAGGGCGGTACAACTAAATTAGTTATGGCATATGTAGTCAGATAGGATAAGGCCTTTGAAAAGAGCCAACACAGGCGTATTACAACTGTAGATATAGGTATAGTCATTAAAGGTTAGACCTTAACAAAAAAATAATTACACCTAATACCACCTCTAGGAATGAATAGCAATGATTGATATTCAACTGCTATTATTGTAAAACAAAAGGAGGGAGATGTGGAGAACCAAGTAGTAAGACTGAGGTCTAACTGTCCTTTTCTATAAGCACAAAGGACAAAGGTGGCAAGTGCGCTGACACTGCACATTCTAGGGGAAAGTTCATACGGCCAAAAGCCTGTTGTTTACCCAGTCATGCACCATGGGTGGTGGGAGGCAGATGGATCCTCTAACACTCGAATTGCTTGTTCCTATGTCTGAGTGAATAAAGGCAGACTGAGCCAGTCAGTCAGGGCTTCTTGTCAAAGGAAGACAACAGCCTGCAGGCTCCATTTTAATCTAATTTTGAATCTCTTCATTTTTTACCCTCATTCCCTCCTTTCAGGTATAAACTTGTAGGCTGACTCCTTCACAAAGTCTCATTATACATGCTAGGCAAGTGCACTACCACTGAGCTACATCCCAAACCTTTTATATCTTTATTCTGTAACACAACTTAAACATATAAATGCCATTTTAGCTCCTACAAATAGAGGATTTTACATGGCCATGAACCTTAGTTTGCCAACCTCTGAAAAGCACTGACTTCAAAACTGATATACACATGGAGCTGGGAGATAGTTCAGTGGTCTAAGTGCTTGTTTGGTGGGCATAAAAACCTGAGTTCAGTCCCTGGAACTGCATGCTATGCCAGCCCCAGAATCCCAGGTGTGTTGTGCCAGCCCTGAAACCAGGCATGGTGGCACATGCCTGTAATACCAGGGCTGGAGAGGCTGAGACAGGAGATTCACTATGAGTCTGATCTGTGAGGCGAGACCTGTAACAACTAGATAAATAAAATTTTTGAAAAGCCTTACAATAGCGGGCCACCCAAATAGCTCAGCTGATTAAAGCACCTGCAAGCAGACTCAGGGGCCAGGAGTTTGATCCCCAGGCCTGCCATGCTGGCCCACCCCCAGCCCCTAGGATGCACTGAGACTGGGCGTGGTGGTGCACGCCTGTAATCCCAGCTCTTGGGAGGCTGTAAGCAGGCAGATCATTATGAGTCTGATCTAGTAGTGAGATCCTGAACACCCTGTAGATCCTTCCCTAAAATACAAATAAATAAATAAATAAATAAATAAATAAATAAATAAAACCTTACATACGCATAAATAACTACAATTCAAAAGTGATACATTAATGCTACAGACCAGTAGTACAAAATCTATTTGTAGGATCTGGTTCTTTTCCAGTGTCGTGCTTAGTAATGGTGTCATTATCCATAAAGCAATGAACACAGAAATTTCACTAATCCTCAATACAAGCCTCTTTCTTTGCCTTTCCCCTTGTATTTAATTTAGCGTTGAGTTCCATCCCAATATCTCTCAGTGTAATTCTTTTCTGATAGCAACTATTAGGGGTTCTAAATGTCACACTTACCCGCATGTCATATTTTTCCCAAGCATGGAAAATGTTCTATTACTATTTCCGCAAACAGATTTTTTTTTAATGTTCTTTATGCAAGCTTCTGATTTTTCATTGATTCTAACTAATGTTAGATTAGTCTTCTTTGCATCACCTAACAACTCCTGTCTCAGATTTTTCATGGTCCTTTGCTATTTTAAGGTATTTTTCATTGGTTGATCACCACCCACAGCTCTGTCTTCTAGGTCTGATATTCTGTCCTCACACTGATTCTACTGCATATACTTTCTTTCTTTTCCATAATTTTATTGAGAAATAAAGAGCAATGAGACAGTTTCAAATCAATTGGTAGGACAGTTCCAATAATTAACACATTGCATATGGCCTTCCTAGTGGTTATTTGTTGTACAAGACGCAGACATGATATCTTATTTACAAACACTATTAGAACAAATCCCTCTATTCATTAAGAGAATGTAACTATACAGCTATCCTAACCATTTTGAATA
>NW_004524588.1:1749195-1750068 GCF_000260255.1 Octodon degus
GTACAAGTTCTCATATGTCCTGAGTCTTAGTTGACCTTGGAAGGCTAGGGCCAAAATGTTGGCTTTCCTTGCAGCCCTCCTTTTTCTCTAATTTTTGGTCTTCAAACTTAGGTTTTTAAGCCTCCAGAAGAGAAGATTATTGTTATTACCATATAACCTAGGCTGTTGAGTTTAACTTCACTATCTGGAATAGGTATTTTTCATCAAGTATTGATATGTTAAACTTTAAGTCCCTACAGAATATGACTAAAAACTTAAAACATATTTAAAAATAGGAATAAAGAATTACATATGTTTACACATAAGTCCGTAAATCTAATCATATACAACATTGTTGCAGGACAGTCCTGCAACACTCCTTTTCCTGTCTCCTGCCTTCATTCACCACCCCGTTCCTTTTTAAACAATCATCTACCTGAGAGACAGCACACCAGCAACTGGTGTGCCATGACAAGCAGCATGTATTCAGAAGACCAGAATGACAGGCACTCCAAGCATGAACCCACTATTACAAATTGCCATCTTCAGTGCAGTTGCTTAGTTCACAGGTGTCAGTATACATAGTTTGTCAGGGTGAGAATCCTTCCAATTAACTGCTAGATTCAAAAATTTTGTGAACATTCTCAGGACCATTGCCTTGCCCATTGTGTACATATAATTGTATGGCTTGCCCCTGTCATGTTTCCTGCCTCTTCTCCTTGCTCTCTCTTCATTGTCTAGTCTTCAAGTTCCTGCTTTCCTTTTACTTGCATTATACCTTTCTATTTGTATTTCTTCTTTTCAGTTCTTATACGAGGGAAACTATATGATATTTACACATGTGTTTCTGGTTTATTTCACTTATGAGTATATCTTCAAGTGGCATCCACTTGC
>NW_004524588.1:1753145-1753954 GCF_000260255.1 Octodon degus
CAAAAATTAAGGTTTTTTGTACACCTGCACATCCTTAGCACTGTAGTTGTATTTCTTTATTTTATTTACTTCTCCTGGTAATCTTAAGGGATAATATCTTTTTCATTTTCAAATATCTAAAAACAAATTCACAAAGAATAAGTAGCAGTACATTGGAAATGCTTTCTATTTAAGTGTCTCATGAAAAAATGCTGTCTTTATGGGCAAATTTCTGGTGTCATCATTGTCAAGATAACTTATCCCCTGAACAAATCAGCAGGAGCTTTTACTTTTCAAGTTATAAGATACAGGCTTTCTCCAGTTAAGCCTACAGTTATTGCTCAGGGACAATTGTGTGCCATAGGGGATATCGGTCAACTTCTGCACACGGTTTTGTTGGTCATAGTGTGGAATAGGGGATGCGTTATCGGCATCCTGAGACAGAGGCCAGGAATGCTGCCTCCCACAGTCTCTAGAGGCTGCACAACAGAGAATGTGGGTAGTGCCGGGGTTGAGAAACTCTGGTTTAAACTGAAAATAAAAATATCTAATGTAAGCCATAAAATGTCTTTTTTTATTTTAAAGAGAGAGAGAAAACAATAAAAACAATACAGAATTTCAAACCAAAATGGTAGGAAATTAACTGATTGTTATATTGTATATTGTTATTGTCAAAGTAGTTCCTCATACTATAAGATATAGGTATGCAAAGTTGATTTAAAAACATAAGCACTAATTATTCCTTTCAACTAACTAATAGAAATTAGTAGTACAATTACCTTAGCTACCTTGTGTATACCTATCTATCTATATATATGTATATATATATG
>NW_004524588.1:1754054-1764660 GCF_000260255.1 Octodon degus
TTTTTTTTTTTTTTTTTTTTTTTGGCAGCCTCAGGATGCTTTCAGGCATTTCTGGTTTGGCTTGAGTATCTGGGGATCAAACCACAGAATCCTGAGCCTGACTGCTTTGTTTAAACAGGAACTTAAACAACTGAGCTATTGGGCAGGGCCCCTCTAACACATTCCAGGTAGACTGTTGTATGGACACTAGTTGTTTTCTATGTTGACCATTTATGGTTTACATGTCTTTCTCTTATGTCCTCTATTTTTTTTACAATAATTAATACATTGAATACTGTTGTCTTTGTAGTAGTTATTCATAGTACAGATGCAGACATGATATCTTGTCTAAACACTATTAGTACAAATCTTTCTTCTCACTGAACTAAGAGAAAGTAGCTATGCATCAATCATAACTATTTAGTATATACAGATATATTTTTTCTCACTACAAAATGGTCCATTTATATCCCCCTTTTTTGTTTAGTTTCATCAGAGATGGGTATTCCAATGCCATTCAAATATTGTAGGTGTGTGAATTCAGCAAAATAGTCCAATATAGTCCAGTAGTCCATAACAGTAGTGCATTATCCACAGAACTGGCAATGTCAGAAGTTGTTGACTTGAGCCTTTTACAGCTCAGCATTTAATATGGCTTTATTTTTTATACCTCATTTTTATACTTTTCTGCTGGATGGTTAAGATCAAGATAAAGCAAGACCTATATAACAAAAAATGTAACTTTTGTATCTGACAAGGTCAGTCAAATCCCCTGAGAATTTACCCTGAAACCCTGTACAGTAGTTTGCAGATCATTTGTCAGTGTCAGCCATCTGGATTAGTCACAGTCATTGTTTGACCAATTTGCTCTCTGTGAAAGCCTGAGAGAATGTTCTATGTCTAGGTGACTCTCCTTAGGCACACTCCACATCATCAATCCCTTTCCTCTGTGGCCCCATAATTGCCTTGATCAGAAAATTTGGGACACTACTGAGTTATAAGATGTTACAGTACAGGTTCTTTTATGCCCTGAGTCCTCACTGACTTTGAAGGGCTAGGGCCAAAAGGTTAGCTATCCTTAAAGCACTTCTTTTTTTCTAATTTTTTGGTCTGCAAACTTAAGTTGTCAACTTAATGAAGCTTAATGATATTGTTACCCTATAACATAGGCAGTTGAGCTTAATCTCACTATCTGTCTGAATATCAAATGCCTTAGACATAAGATGGAACAAGTATTTTCCATCAATCATTGATATGATAAATTTAAATCCCTATAGAATGTGAAAAAATAGTAAAAAAAATAGAAATAAGCAATTATACATTTTTTCACAGAAATTTAGAAATCTAACCATATACAACATTGTAGCAGGACAGTACTATGGCATTTTTTCTTGTCTTTTGTTTTCTTTTATTACCTTTTTTTTTAAAAAAAAAACAAACATTTACTTGAGAGTATAGCAGTAATTGATATGACATTAGAAGCAGTACACATTTAGAAGACCAGAATGACAGGCATTCCAAGCATGGCCTTAGTATTACACATTGCTATCCTTGGTGCAGTTGCTTAGATCACATGTATCAGCATATATAGATAGTCAGGGTGAGAATCCTACCAATTAACTGCTAGTTTCAAAAACCTGATGGAGACTCTCAGGATCATTGCTTTAACCATCCTGTGTATATAAATGTATGGTTTTGCCCCTGCCATGTTTCCTAGCTTTTTTCCTTGCCCTCTCTTCTTTGTTTAATCCTTAAGTTCTTGCTTTTCATTTAATTGTGTTATACCTTCCAATTTGTATTTCTTTTGGGTTGTTACACTAGGGTGACTATATGATATTTACACATGTGGGTCTGGTTTATTTCACTTATGAGCATATCTTCAAGTGGCATCCACTTATATATGAAGGCTTTGAGTTTATCATTCTTTTAGCTGAGTAATACTCCATTGTATAAAAACACCACATATTTTTCATCCATTCCTCAGGTGACAGGCATTTTGGTTGCTTCTCAAGATTTAGCTATCATAAATTGTGCTGCCATTAAACATAGGTGCACATATATCACTATGATATGATGTTTTTAGTTCTTCTAGGAAAGTTCCCAGTATGGGGATAGTTGGTTTGAATGCAATTTCCAGTCCCAGTTTTGTAATGAGTCTTCACACTGATTTCCATAATGGTTGCACCAGTCTACATTCCCACCAGCCGTGGAGAAGGATTCCTTTTTCCCCACACCCTCTCCAACATTTGTTGTTGGGTGATTTCTTTATGATAGCCATTCTTTCTGGAGTGAGATGATATCTCAGTGTTGTTTTAATTTGCATTTCACGAATGGCTAGTGAAGTGGAGCATTTTTTCATATATTTATTAACTTCTTTAACTTCATCCTCTGAGAAGTATGTGTTCATCTCAGATGTCCATTTGTGGATTGGGTCTTTAAATTTTGGGACCCTAATGTTTTTCAGTTCTTTTTAAATTCTAGAAAGCAGACCTTTGTCTGAGTTCTTATTAATTTAGATTTTTTCCAAATTTGTGGGTTGTGTTTTCACTCTGTTGGTAATTTCTTTGACGTGCAAAAACTTCTCAATAAGAGAAGGTCCCAGCTGTTAATTCTTCTTCATATTAGCTGTGCAGTTTGATTTTTGTTCATGAACTTTTTTCCTATGTCTTCAAGAGTTCCTCCTACTTTCTCTTCCAGATTTAGTGTTTCTGTTTTAATGTTTAGATCTTTAATCCATTTTGATTTTATTTTAGTGCATGGTGATAGACCTGGGTCCAGTTTTAATTTTCATCATGGAGAGAGCCAATTTTTCCAGCACCATTTGTTTAAGAGGCTATCTTTCTTCCAGTAAGCATGTTTGGCCCCTTTGTGAAACATAAGGTGGCTGAGTGTGATTGTAGTTGCTTCTGCATCTTCTAATTTATTCCACTGATCCTCAGGTCTATTTTTTTTCTTTGCCAATACCATGATGCTTTTACCACAGTAGCTTTGTAGTATAAATTTAGTCAGGAATTGTAATGCCTTCTGCCTTGTTTTTGTTGCCCAGGATTACCTTTTCTAATCTAGGTCTTTTCTGGTTCCAAATAAATTTTAGGAAGGATTTCTCTAGGTCTGCGAGGTATGTTGGTGGTAGTTTAATAGAGATTCCATTAAATTTGTATAACAATTTTGGGAGTATGGCCATCTTCACAATGTTGGTTCTTCCTATCCAGGAGCAGGGAATATCTTTCCATTTTCTGAAATCCTCTATGATCACTTTTTTCAGAGTATTGTAATTTTCATTGAATAAACATTTTTCTTCTTTAGTTAGATTAATTCCTAAGTATTTCATTTTCCATGGTGCTATTGTAGAAGATATTGTTTCTCTAATTTCCCCTCAGTGTGTTTGTTATCTGTGTAGAAGAATGCTATTGACTTTTGGATATCGACTTTATATCCTTCTATGATACTGAATTTGTGTCCTCTATTTTTTATTAGTATTTCCTCTAGACTTACTAATGATTTTTTTATCAAAGTCATCAACTCTTTATCTTTGTTTTCAATTCACTCAGCATCTAACTGATCTGTTTTGTTACAGCCACTCCTTCTATCAGATATTTCCACTATGTGGCTTTTGATTTCTTTCTCTTTGATGCCTCCTGGATTTGCTTTGGGAGAGTTGTGAGATTTTGGGGACCTTTGGCTTCCCTGTTTTCTCATTTTCTATGTAATTTTTTTTTGTATTGAGGCTTGCAAATTATTTATGGTGGACAGTTTTACTGCTAGTGTTGAGAGTAGACATCAATCTTTAGGCAACCTACTTTTCAGAATTGCCCTCTAGGCATAACTTACTATTGGCCTTTAATCCTGTCCAGGATCCAAATATCTCCCTTTATTAGGGAAGAGAGATGTAGCTTATTTGGGCTACCCAGGACTTTGGTAATGGGCTGCAGTATTACGTATGACCCCCATGAAATCTAGATATTTAAATACAGAGAAAACTCCACTGATATTAAGAACTATGTCACTTTGGCTAAAGTAATAAAATCAGCAATAATAATTGCATCAAATACAAAATGAGTAATGACAAACTATGTCACTAATGACAAACTAATGTTACTACCTTTACCCAGAGAAATGAGATAAGAACTATAGTATAAACTCCAAGACAAACCAAATCTTGACATACAATAAACATTTACTCAATAGATAAATTTTACTTCCATTAACAACAAAACAGTGCTCAACTATAATAAAATATGTTTATTGACAGATTAATAAGGGTTTATGGCTTAGATTAGTATAGTGAAGTTAGAGGTTTGTGTAATGGGAGCATGAAAAAATAGAATTTGAAAAACTTAAGGATGGGAAGATAGGAAGATGATAAAATTGATAAGAAAGATCCTGCTTATGAGTAAAAAATTAAAAAATAGTATTAAATAACTGTAACAGAGAAAACAATGAAAAGGATAATAAGGAATTGAGATTAAATCAAAGGAAAAAGATAAAAAAGGAAGCAAATTGGAAGAGAGACAGCAAGAAGAGGAAGAGATAAAAGAATACCTAGTCAAACAAATTTAAAAAAATTTAAAAGGAGGAGAACAAAAAATCAGTATAAAAGTCCAAACCCACAAATATGAACTTTAAAAAATAGGGAAGAAAATACTTGGGTAAGACAGGGGCTTTGTAAGACAGACAAGTTAAAGGAATGATATGTGAAGGACAGGGATTGATACTGAAGACAGGAGTGACCTCAAGAGCCGACTATGGCAAATTAGAAACTTGACAGAAAGATTTAATATACTGCTGATGTCCTTGCTGAAAACAAATTAAGAAATATAATTGCTATGGGATTTTTGAGATGAGGAAACAAGGTAGGGAAATGGCAAGAGGGAGAGAACCTAGCCACTAACTAAATCAAGTCAAAACAAATAGAAAAAAGCTAGGCATGGTGGCATTTGCCTATAATCCCACCATTCAAGGATATCTAGAGTTTGAGGCCAGACTAAACCATATAGCCAGACCTTGACTCAAAAGATCAAAAATCAAAAACAAAACAGAACAAAACAAAAAGCAAGACAAAAACCAACCAACAAACAAACAAAAAATCCTACAACAAAACACAGAAAACCAAACAATGGCAAATCAAACCAAATGATACAACACAACACAAAATATCCAAAATTCAGAAGATATACAACTGGAGCTGTTTAAATATGCCAACAAAAAAACATATACATAATTCACATGTACCTAATCTCTTTGCCAAATAGCCTGGCAGATGGTGTTGACAAGAATATAAATGAGCCTCACTCTGAAGTTGGCAGTTTCCTTGAGTATAACATGGCAGCTGGAGTCCCATAGATCCTGCTGGGGTGTGAACAGGGGTCCCAGCCCTTGGTGAGCACTGGTGGAAGTTCTGCAAGGGAGGACAGCAGCTGTACTTCCTTCCTAACCACTAGAGCACAGAGTCTGTGCAATTCCCCTTTGCAGTCTGGTTGCAGGTGCCTTGACCCCCTGTGCTCCACAGGTAGGCATCTGCTCTAGTGACTCTAATGACTGCTGGAGTGCACAGCAGGAGCAGAGCGACACCAACACAGGACCTGTGTCTGGCTGTTCAGACACATTACCTACGGCTCCACTGTGGGCACAGAGCTAGTGCTAGCCAGTCTGTGTGCACTTTACTGTGACTCACCAGGCTTCCCAGGCAAGAGGTCTAGTTAAACTGCTGGAGACTGTGGGGAGGAGCTGTGTGTGTACATTCGAGAGACCAGGCTGTCTGTCTGCTCCAGTAGGTTTCTGGGCTCCCAACCCACCTGGAGTCTTTCACCTCAATATCCTCTTGATATAGGGGAAAGAAATTCCCAATCTGAAAGATAGGTGGGATGAGTTTGTATTCTCTAAAACAGAAGAATGAATTTTAAAAACAATGGAGGTTAAGAGCAGAATATATTTATTGAGAGAAAGAAAGCTTCTTTCTGAGAGAGGGACAGAAGGGGACTCCACTGGGTTGCCCAGGAACCTACCTTTTCTAGGGATTTTTATAGAGCAAAATCATGAAGTGAGGCTGATCTAAGGTGGAAAACATGGGAACTCATAAGATGGGCATGAGGTGAGACAAAATTCTGGTCAATCAATAAGATTACAAGTATAACTGCTCAGGTAAAATTGACTAAATCAGGATCAAGTAGAGAAGGGAGACACGAAACAAGTGGGCATGAATACAGAACAGGGGGAGCAGCAGAGATGGCTCAGTGGAATAAGTGCTTCCCTGGCAAGCGAAAGGGCCTGAGTCCAATGCCTGGCTCTGAAAAAAAAAAAAAAAAAAAAAAAAAGAACAGAACAGAACAGGGGCTTTTCCTGTAGGAGACTATGTTAGTGGCTCTCCCTGCCTTTATCAAGGTGATTGATACCTACTTAGAGTATCAATCCCTGATATCCATCCTTAGAGAGGTACATGAGTTTTTGTTTTGAGGTCAGGCCCACAGTGGGAGTGCCTATCCCTCCCACAGCTGCAAGTATCTTGTCTTCCATACCGAGTCTTTGAAGGCCCTAGTCCTGCCTGACTTTCTATAACATTTCTATCTAACTTAGGTGCTTACAACACTCTCTATGGCCCAAGTCTGATTGGGTGGGGACCCCTCTGTCTTCAGTTTATGCCAGAGCACAGAACCCACGGATGCTGCTTTCCCTAGAGTCTAAAAGGGGGTGGTTATACATGTGAGGCTAGTAAACACCAGCTCCATCCCAGGAATCTCACCTCTAGCCCTCAGACTTTCTGCCTCACTGTCCAAAATGGCTGCTGTGGTGGAGCAGAGCTGCTGGCTGACCACCCACAGCAGCCTCACTCCCTTTCTTGTTTGTCTGTTTGCTTGATTTAATCCACAAATCACTTTTCCTCCTTAATTTTCTGTTCCAGCATGAAAAGCCCTCTCCCACCTTCCAAATCCTGTACCTTCTCAGTGAATCTTTCCTTAGTTTCTCCGATGTGATGCCTCCTCTCTTCAGCCGTGTTGAATCCTGTGTTCTGGATTTTTCCGCATCCAAGATCAGGTCCCTTGTGGGCTGGCACTTCCGCTGTCCCAACCAGACCGGAAACAGTCCAGAGCCAGCCCAAGGCACGCGGGTCCGGGTGCTCTGCTGGGACCATAGTCAGTGCGTTTCGCGGAGCCTACAGTCTGGCAGCCCATCTTTAAAATCGATCCACTTCTCTCTGGCTCATGCCACAATCCTCTCCAACTGTCACTCATTCTTTTACTTGAGATACAGGATTGCTAACTGCTGCTTTGTATTTGCCTTTACTTTCCTTTCTCCAAAATGTATTGTCTTCTTCCTATTCTTCTATCCATTTCCTTCCTTTTCTTCCCTTTCCCCACTTGTCATTCTTTCTCATCACTGCCTCAACTCTTTCAACGATGCTGCTGTGCCTCCCCCAAACTGTCTTTGCTCTGGTCTATTTTCAAGTCCAGACTCATAAAGATTCTGCGCACTTCTGATATTTTTCCAAGACATTCCTCCCTTATTGAGTAGAACAGTTTATAGGACTCAAAACAAAAAAAGATTCCAAACAGATGCACTGAGTTTTGATTTCACTTTCTTCCAATCTAGTCTCAATAGTACTGCCTGAGCAGTATTTTAAGTGGAGTTCTAATTCTCTGCTTTCCTTGCTTGATACCCATTATTAATTTCCTGTCTTTGTCCCAAGAGTAACATATGAAGCTTCTAGAACTTGACCCTTTTGCCTTTCTTGGTCCCTATCTCTATGCTCATGGCTTAGCCATCCTAAGTCACTTGGCTGGCACACTGTCTCCACTGTGTCTGTCCTTCTGCCTCCAATTTCTACCACCCATTAACATTCACACGTTCATCATTTTTCAAGAGACACCTTGGAATTCTCTGCCTCACAGAGTTTTCCTAACTGTTCCTCACCAGTCCCCTGTCCCCTCCTGTGTGGACACCTCTGTTCTTTGGGCTGCATACATACCCTGCTTGTTCCTCATCACTAGTATTCATCTGCCTTCACATCCCCCTTTCCATCTAGTGTCACATCTCCGTTTCTAGCATCTCTCATGGAGTTGGTATTTAATACACATGTATTCTTGTGTGAAACACTTGAAAAGTTTAAAATGAATCAGCAGGTGGCAGCAGAGCCCTTCTGTTAAAACCAACTTTTGTAGTTCTAGATTTTTTTGTTGTTGTTTAAACCCACATAAGCCAGTGGATGGGAAAAGTCTTAACGGATGCCCAGTCTATCATGATCAATGTATGTGCTTATTTGTATTAAAACTTAGGAGCTTTTCTAGCTACACATTACTACCAGTAAGGTTTTATATCACTGGCTTCACTTTAACTCTGAACTTTTGAGAAACTCTTCAGAGAAACTTCTCCAGAAAGATAAAAGTTGTAAGTCACTTTGTTATTTATTTCCAGAACTCCCATGGCAAAAACTCATTCAGGATTGGAGGCCTAGCTTAGTGGTACAGCGCATACTGAACATGGGCAAGTTCTGGGGTGCATCTCTAGCACCAAAACCAAAACCAAATCAACTAGCAAAAAGTTCTGTTTGAAAGAAAAAATCAACCAAATAAAATAGCAATATACAGAAGGTGAGTAAATATTTGTAATGACACATCTGATAATATATATATGTATTTTTTATGGACTGATAAAATCTTGGTGAGTGACAGAATACATATATAACCATGGTCTCATAAGATTATATAACCTAGTGATGTCGTAGCCATCTTAATTTGTGGAAGTATACTCCATAGTGTTTGCACATAATATGAAATTGCCTACCAATAAACCTGGCAGAATGTATCCTCATTATTAAGTGATGTATGATTGTGATATAGATAGATGATAGATAGATAGATAGATAGATAGATAGATAGATAGATAGATATTCTGTAATTCAAGAGCAATAAAAAATATATGCTAGTTAATAAAAGGGTAAAGGACTTGACTTCACTATTCTCTGAAGAACACATACAAAGCTGGGCATGTTGACACATGCCTGCAATCTCAGTGCTCTGGAAGGCTGAGGCAGGGAGACTGAGAAATGCAGGCTGGCCTGGGAAACTTACTGAGATCTTTCTTCAAAATAAAAAACTAAAAGAGGCTGGGGATGCAAGTCAATGTGAAGACCGGAAGTTCAATCCTTAGTATACAGAACAAACAAAAAGCAGCCTGAGTACTCTTCAAATCAAAACTCCAGATCACCAAACAAACAAACAAAAAATAACTTCAACAAAACATCAAAAGAAAGAAGTGGTATTTACATACAGTGGAATAGCATGCTTTCTAGGCAGAAGCTGCAAGCAGAATGTAGCAAATGGCAGCAAGATGAGGGGGTAGATGGTGCAGAGATGAAGAGGCAGAGTGTTGGAAAACCATAAGGCTTTGGTATCCCTGTGGCTTAGACTGTGTGTTTGTGGGCCTGAGGGCAGTGATCACTGTGGTGGAGGGTGGAAAAGATTTAGTGCCCACAAAGGAGCTCAGAGAAGCAGCCAAAGTCTTTGTATTAAAAATCTGGGCTGTATCCTGATGTTAATGGGGAATCACTGGAAGGTTTTGAGCAGGGCACAGGGGCAAAAACTGATTTGTTTCTTTAGAAAAAATGTTTCCTTCCTCTATAATGTGTTTTCACCAAATAAAACTGAGGGCAAGGCAACCTGTTGGGAGGTTGCTGCCAGTAAAGCAAAATGTCATGCAGCTCATCTAGGAAAGGAAAGAAGGCATAGATTAAAGAGATAGACAAACTCAGAGTCCAAAGGATTTAAGCATAAAAGTCTCCATTATAGTATGGCCTTTCTATGGGACCAAACCGAAGCCTTCTTCCTTATACTGTGTGGCATTTTTACTAGTAATGATTTAGTTATTAATATTTTGGATGTAAAGCAAAGAAAAGTTTATTGCCCCCAAGAATCAGTTACTAGTGAATGCTGGTGTTGCTAGTGGGAAATCTGTATTCAGCGCCGAAGGTAGGCAGAAAATTCCCTCTACCAGTGGAGCACATCATGAAAACTTCTGGAAATAGGAAATTCATAGTCAGTTCAGCATTGTTTAAAACTCTGGGGTGTGTGTGTGTGTGTGTGTGTGTGTGTGACTGAGGACTGAACCCTGCACCCTGAGCTTTTGCCCTGAGATCTGCTCCCCATCTTCTCTATTTTTTATTTTACTTTATTTTAATTTTAAGGCAGGGTCTCCTAAGTCACTAAGTTACCCACGCTGGGCTGGAACATATGATCCTCCTGTGTCAGCCTTCCAGAGTGCTGGGGTTACAGTTGTTCACCAACACTCCTTGCTCTTAAAAGAAAAATCTACCAAGCTGGCAGCCAGAAATGTACATCTTTTCTCTTTTCTATTGTTACCCCCTTTCCAAATACTGTTTATCCCTCTTCAAATACTCCTTAAACTTCAAACAACAGACAGCCAAATCTAGATTCCAATTTAAGTTAAACATGTAAGCTTTGTATAGATTTAAAATAATCCCCTTGAGGCAAAGTTATAATGAAATAAACAGAAACAAAACACAGGACAGCAGCAACAAAACAAAAACACCGACCCAGTCCTAGCCCAGGTCCAGTGAGTGTGTGGAGGGCTTCCTGCTACCCTGTGCCAGCGGGACCAGTCCCAGCCCAGGCGC
>NW_004524588.1:1769450-1774509 GCF_000260255.1 Octodon degus
ATTTTCTCTTCCTTCTTTTCTCTTTTCCCTATCTCAGCTGATGTTTTATTTTTGAGCAGTTTCTTTCCTTTTCACAAATATTGCACTTGGAAGTAGGTGTGCTTTCACACAGTTACATTTAGAAATAAAAGTAATGCTAATAAAAGTACGACTAGCAACATTTCTTTTGTTTCCACTTTGATAATTAAAAAGGCAAACGTTGGCTTAATTCGAGGAGAGCTGGATTCTCAACTGCTACACAGCTCATACTCACCAAAGAGAAATAGGTATCTGTGGATCAGGAGTAGCAGGCCAGCTGGTTGTAACTAGGTATTTCTAGAGATGACTGAATTGTTCTTTTGATGGTTTCCTTAGGGAAAGAGTTTAAAGTTCATATTAACGTACAAGGCTCTAGTGAATGTGAATGATCAGTTACTGGGTCTGAGTTCACAGCTACACCATCTGATTGTCATGTATAGAATGATGCTTGATGAGATAATACCCTAGTCATATGCTAAGTCATCCACAAATGTGAAAAATACTTTATTAGAGTCTAAGTCTTATAAAAATTATACTACTGATGTGTAGTGGGGTGGATGGTGGCCCCACTGATACATCAATTCCTTAATCTCCGGAATCCAAAAGTTATCTTACTTGGAAAAAATGTCTCTGTAGATATATTTGAGTTAATTAATCTTATTAAATGAGATCATCCTAGATTACAGTGGTGGGACTCAAAGCGTAAGAGAGAAGGAGAAGGTCACTGGAAGACTAAACAGAGATTGGCATCCTGTAATTAGAAACCAAGGGCTGCCCAGGACCAGCATAAGCTGGGAAAGGCAAGAAATCATCTTCCTCTAGCAATTTCAGGGTGTGCACACTCCTTTAATTTTGGTCTTAAACCCTTCAGAATTGTGCAGGAATAAAGCCTTAGTTTATAGAACTTTGTCTTATGATTTCTTTTGGAAATATGTACTCTATTGTCCTACAAAGAAGATTTTGAGAACATTAACAGAATCTCCCTTGCTGAATGATATCATTCCAGCTGACTTTTTGCATTCTGAGAAGAGAAACTTTTCTTCATAAGTTTTGCCTTTTCTCAATCTTTATTTCTTTAATATTGAATTATCCAAAAGGAGAGATTCTCTTGATTGGACATTGTTGTTGCTAGTTTTGGAGTCTGATATAAGCATGTTAGGTCTTTGTATGACAGTGCTACAAAGGACCAGGCAAATGCGAAAGGAAGGAGCTATTTCACTATTACTATTCTTACTATTCTACTCTTTAGAATTAAAAGTGTGAACAGAATGTTGTGCTGTAGAATATTTCTTTTAAGGGAATCAAGAAGGACTTCACAGGCAGGAGATACTTAAGCTTCCTGGTGTAATTTGAGTAGGAATTTGCTCGGCACAGAAGAAAGTCTAGTTTGAATAATTCAACCAGGGAAGAAAATATACCATGTTCAAAGTCATGCAGGTGGAAGTGTGTTACATACATGGGAATAATAAGTGGTTTGTGCTGTTAATCCTTGAAGAGTTCAACTGGTACTAGTGAGAAATAAATTTGAAAAAGTAGGTAGCAATGGACGTAGATGGCTTGTCATGATTTGTTTTGGCATTGGCCTTATTTTGGAGGCTACAGAACACTACAAGAGGAGTAAGTGCCACGATTCAATTTATCAGACTTCTAGTAGTAGCCTTTCAATTCTAAGAGTATTGAGTGAGATGCTGCAGATGCTGGGACCATGTAGATCTGAGTGCGCTGGGTCTCAGAAATGACCTCTTCATTGCATGGACAGACTGTCTCTATTCTTGAAGACCTATGGCACCGCAGATGTGGTGAAGGAGAAATAACCAGCTATTGGAACAGGTATGGTGTTTTATTCTGAATGGGAGAAATTTGATGTCCAGAGGTGGAACATAGTTTTGAACTACCTTAAAAGTTAGATAGCACACACACACACTCACACACACACACCCCATGCCACACACCCCACACCATATGCACTATCTTATATGCAGGGTTTTTTTAACGTTAACTTATTTTCCTCCCATACTGAAGTGTTTCTGAAGATTCTCCTTTGTCAGTCCTGCTTATCAAGCTTGCATGTAGCTGAGAATCACCTGGGAGAGGTTGACAAGCACACACCTTCCTGAGTCTTCTACCTACAGTGGAGCTCAGAAAGTCTCATTCTTTGCAAGTAGCCTTATCGATCTGAAGCAATGGGCGTTCATTCCCTACATTACAAGTGGGACCCGAGCTCCTCAGCAAGGTGTTCAAAGCGCACGACTTCTCTTTAGCTTCCCATCAAGTCTCCAATCCTCCGTCACCACCAAAGCCACAGCTTTGCTTTAACCTCTGTGGTTTCACTGTGCTTCAAATGTCTCTCTCCATTCCTATTTTATTTTTACTCCATTCCTTCCTGGGAAAGCATCTTCCTATGAAGTCAGCTCTAGAGAGGCTTTCCTTAAGAACTTCCTTCCCTCTACCCCATATTTACTCAACTTTCACTCTTGCTCTCCGTGGGTTTTGTGGAGATACACATCCCAGGTCATTTTATGTCATGTGACACTATTTCTTAATGAACCTCTTCCATTAGTCTTTGAAATTTGGAAAGGAAGGAAGCATATAATTTTAGTTTTTCAAGGTACACTGGCATCTAGAATGTGCTTAGGACATGACCAGTAAGTGAGGACTGTGAAGTGCACCTGGAATCTAACAGAAGTGCTTAAAGAGCTCGACATTGTGCATGCATATAACCCCAGCACTTGTGAGGCTGAGGCAGGGACGTCCATGAGTTTGAGGCCAGCCTGGGCTATATAGTGAGACCTTGTCAAACCAAAAAAGATGATTAAAGAAAAAAAGGCCACCTCAGGGTCATAGAAAGAATGAATCTGAATCAGAGCAGAGCTCACCTTTTCTATAAATAGGTATAATTACATTAAAAAATTTAAGCCTATGGCTAAAGGAAGAAGAAGGACCCTTTCCTTATCTCTTCAGCAGAATCTTCCCAGGGAAATTACCCAGGGTAAACCATCATCAAATCTCTACTTATGTGTCTTTCTTAAAGTTAAACATGTGGTGAAACAGGAATTTGACTGGTAATAGTCTTTCCTAGCTCTTTCTTAATTTCTCAAAGCTTAAACAAAGGGCTACACTCACAACACAAGTTTCCCATTTCAATCACATTTCAGTCTCTGACTTTCTGGGCTCCCATAGCACTGTTGTTTCCTTGTTTTTTATCTTTATCACAAACCCATGTCCCAAAACCAGATTGCAAAATCAAGGCCTAGGAGCCCATGTCCTTCCTGTTTTTATTTTTCCTTGCAAATGATGGAAGAGGACAGAAGGAAACATTATTATACATTATTTTTTCCTTTTTTTTTTTTTTTTTTTTTAATTCTTGGGAACTATGAAGTCCTTGCAAGCACAGCTCGTTTCTGCAGATTATTTTCCAAATGCATACAAAATGGAACCCAAATGGAGAATCCCTTAGAACCTGGAGAGGTGCAACATGAAGGGCCACAATTATCTGGCAGCAAGCGGTCCAGCCTTCAGTCGCCAGCACTTCTTCCCCCATTCCCAAGAGTTAGCGGGATGAAAACGTCTTCCCCGTGATTGTTTTCATTTCTTTTTTCTCAGCATCTGGGCGTGCACTGTTCAGCACCTTGAGGAAGTCAGATGTTTTTGCCCGCATACGTGTGTGGATATAGGCCTTGGAGCACTTGATGTGGTAGTGCCGGTAGTCCCGGAACGTGTGGATCAGGTTGATGGTGTTGTCTCGGGCACTGGCATTGGTGTGGCGGGGAAACAGCACAAAGGTGATGTAGCCAATGTTGTCACCCACAGAGGCATCTGTGTCTTTTAGCTCAAGAGGAGGTTCCCTGTGGCTGAAGAGAACCTGGGGGGCTGTGTGGCTGGCTCTGCGCCCTTCTTTGAACTCCTGCATGAACACCTTCCCAATGACCACATCGTCATCATCTTTAAACACCGTGCTGAAGACAACCGTGACTCTGTCCTTTTAGATTCAACATACATGGTCTCATCATCCCTAGAGTGGATACCTGCCCTGTTCTCTCCTTCCTTGCCCTCTTCTTGGAAGTGGAAGTACTTCTCAAAGACAGATGCAAAACAATTTCGCTTCAACATGCCAGCCTGATGCACGATGAAATCATTGGATGCAGGCAGATTTTCAAGGTCATATAGAAAAGAGACATTGTATCCTGATTCTGGATTCACCAAGAAACTTCCGTACACCCTCTTTAACAACTCATCAGCACCATGTGCATGAAGTTCCTTGTAGAATTTCAGAGAAATACTGACCATCACCTTTGTTTTGTCTCCATTAGGATTTGAAATATGTTAGAGGACCCCATCAAAATCTGCAAATGTCACTTCTACTGCTTCCGGTTTGTTTCCAGCAGCCACGTTCTCGAACTTGAGCGCGAGCGTCTCCTCGATGATGCGGTTGTTCACCTCCAACAGGATCATGGCGGCGGCTGGCCCACGAAGCCTGAACCCTTCTGCCGAGTCGCCGCCACCGCCACTGCCGCCTCACCGACAAGCCTGGTCCCCGCCCAGCCCCCCCATTATTATACACTATTATTTTTCTTAATTTTGTATATACTAAGCGCTTAATAAGAATTGTTACATATAGTGTGTATTTGTGTGTGTGTGTGTGTGTGTGTGTGTGTGTGTGTGTTAGCCTTGGAATGACTGTTATTGTGTAAAGTTGAACTCACTGCTGAATGGAACTATAGGAAATTGTTAGTAGTAATGTCTTATTTACTATTATTTGGTCAGAAGAGGTATAAAAAATGAACATGGAATGTGTTTCTAATAAGAGCCATCAGTGTGCTGGTAGAATGAGATAAAGGGAAGGCTTAGAGAAGTGGCTCAGTGGTAGAGTGCTGGTCTGGCATGCATGCATCCCTAAGTTCTATCCTTGGCACCAAAAACCCAAAGAAAAACAAACAATAGACATAATTTTTGTCTCCAATGCAACAAATTATGGGATCTTTATGCATGATTGTATCTATGGAATAAGTCTGGTTTGTCGCTTTTTTTTTTTTTTTTTTTT
>NW_004524588.1:1780936-1789207 GCF_000260255.1 Octodon degus
TTGCATCCCTGGGATGAATCCTACCTGGTCATGGTGTATGATCTTCTTGATGATTTGCTGTATTCTATTTGCTAGGATTTTATTGATGATTTTGGCATCTATGTTCATGAGGGAGATAGGCCTGTAGTTCTCTTTCTTAGTTGCATCTTTCCCTGGTTTTAGTATTGATATAATACTTGCTTCTAGGAATGATTTTGGAAGGATTGCTTCCTTTTCAATTTCACGGAAGAATTTGAGAAGTATAGGGACTTCATCTTCTGTAAATGTCCTGTAGAATTCAGCTGTGAATCCATCCGGACCTGAACTTTTCTTTGCCAGTAGGTTTTTAATTACATCTCATGTTTCATTGGCTGTTATTGGGCTACTGCTTTTGATTTTCTGATGTCCTCTTTGATCTGTTTTTGTGGAGTACAAGATGTTTCATTGTAAAGGTATTTTATTTTCTTTGTTAGATTAACTTTTAGTTTTCTTTCTTTCTTGAAAGTATTGTGAGAAAAAGTATGAGCTACACAGCTAGCTGCTTTTTATCAGCACCCATATAGTTCCAGAGCTATGTGTATTTTCCTGTTTCATTTGTCTCTCTTCCACAAGAGACTAAAGGTCACTCACTATAAGACAGGCCCTAGGCCTGTAAACTCCACTTTTTACTGTTCCTTCCAGCTTATTACCTCCTGAAAACATTTCAGTAATAATGTTAGTGGCTAGTGTAGGTCCTTGCTTTAGTAGAAATGGAAATTAGGGACCCAGCCAAATAGCTCAGCAGATTAAAGCACCTGCAAGCAAGTGCAGACTCCAGGGGTTCGATCTTTGAGCCTGCCATGCCAGCCCCATTTCCGGGCATGCTGATAGCAATTGAGACTGGACATGGTGGTGCACACCTGTAATCCCAGTTCTTGGGAGGCTGTTAACAGGCTGTTAATGAGTCCGATCTAGGAGTGAGACCCTGAACACCCTGTAGACCCTTCCCTAAAATACAAAAAAAAAAAAAAAAAAAAAAAAGAAAATTAAACCGAAACCACAAATTTATATATAGCAAAGAGCTTTAAGTAGAAAGTTAGAGGGCAGATGGACTCCAGCTTAGGTAGCTGAAGGGGACACATGTTAATACAGGGGTTCAGACTAGCCTGCTGGCAAAGCTGGGGAGACAGCTTGTCAGAATTAGCTGGTGGACTGGGATGTGGTTGATCATCTTCTCACTTCTAGTGTCACAATTCTGGAATATCTGTGGCTAAAAGGTAGTTTCTTTCTGTGGAAAAGACTGTCTCTGTCTGTAGTAGCCTCAGTTATGTGGATCCTTTCCTAGAATGTAGGTGATCACAGATTCAGAACAATGGATCCAGGATTCTGATGAAGCTCAGACTCTCAGTGGCTTCAGTCTTGAAGGGGGATGAGACCATGTCCATACAAAGCTCACCCTGCCCAGCCAGATCCTAGACAGACACTCTCTAAAAGATTGATACACTCCTAAGCAGTGGTGAGAAGAGATTTTGCCCACAATAATACAGTAATAAAAGATAAAAAATGAAGGTCAGACGTTGTTCTGCTTGACCAATATTGGGCAAAATTGTCCACCATTTTGGGGCATCTGTACACCAAAACAAAACATCATGCTGTTAGCAAAAATGGCTTTTAAATCTCTGACTAGCCCTAAGGAAAACAAAAATTATGCTTCTAATTAACAGCAGGTAAGGGCATAGGATTATGACTTCTCTATCCCCATGGTGCTCCAAGATTGTATCAATAGTTGCATGGTATTTCCATGGCCTTGGAATCAAGTTTACTGGAAACCAAGGAACAGCCCAGTAGTCTTCTGATTGCTGACTTTTTCAGTCTCCCAACCCCTATGGAGATATCCATGAATCTGGTCCCACTTTGGTCTGGCTGAGCTTTTTGGTCTGGTCCCTATGCCAGCAATCATTTCATTCATCGGTAATGCACTGTACACATTAGATTAGCTTAACAAATTTTGGAGGAAAGAGTTACTATCTTTTTCTCAAAAACCAAATTAGGGTTACTGTAAGTGGCAGCATCAGGAACAGAACCCAAGGCTTAAATTTATCCTGCCTTTTTGACTCCTGAATTTTGATGAATTCTTGACTTTTTATCTGATGAGAAACTTTGCCTTCTGATCTTTTATAAGTAGAAAATGGAAGGTGAAAGACCTAGTTGTGATTGCTGGAGATAAAGCTGTTGTAGGAATGCCTAAGGACCCCTGAGTCCAAGAGAGACAGAGAAGATAGGTCTCTGCATACACCCCTAAGCTTTCTGGGACACCGCACTTGACTGGCTGTTATCCTTTAAAAAAACAGATATTTTAGTATCTGTTAGTTCCTCTAGATATGATGGATATATGAAAACACCGGGAAACTGAAAAAATTCTGTCCTAGGAAGTATTGTACACTAGTACAAAGAATAATTACTCCCATAGTTTTCTTAAATATCAATGACAATAAATTAAGATAAGGTCCTTTGGATAGAACAGGACCATCAGAATGGCTTTATACACCAGGCATAGTGTCACATGCTTGTAATCCCACAATTCTAGGACACCAAGGCAAGATGATTGCAAGCTCAAGCCCAGGCGAGGCAATTCAAGGTTTTAAGATCATCTCAAAATAAAAAAAAGAAAAATCAAATACTTAGAAATTGACTTTCGCAAGGAGGTTAAAGATCTCTACAGTGAAAACTGCAGTACTGTGAAAAAGGAGATGGAAGAGAACATTAGAAAAGGGAAGCATGTTCTGTGTTACTGGCTAGGCAGAGCCAATATTATAAAATGGTCATATTCCCAGAAGTTATATGTAGACTTAATGCAATCTCAATAAAAATTTCAATAACATTCCTCACAGAACTAGAGAAAGCAATCCTAAAATTCATATGGGTTTATATCTAGGTGTCCCCCCAAAGCCTCATGAAGTCATGGGGTAGCTTCTAGAGTTTGTGATTAATTCATGATCCAACGCTGGGATTCTGAGTGTGAGTGCTACACCTGCCCTGAACACAATATAAAGACGGGAGAGAGGCTTGCTAGCTGCCACAGCTGCTGCTCCTCCCTTTACTCTTTGCCATTTTCCACTGCCATGCACTGCTGCCTTCTTCCCTATACCACTCTGCCTTGGAGCCAGCTGAGTATGGACTGAAACCTCCACTCACTGTAAGCTAAGTAAACCTTTCATTCCTTAATTTTGGGTGTTGGGTATTTTGTTCCAGCAATGAGAGAAAATTAACCAAGACAATATGGAACAAGAAGAAACAACTGCAACAGCAATCATAAGTAACAAGAACAAAGCAGAAGGCATCAAAATACCTGACTTCAATACCACAAAGCAAAAATAATAAATTGAACAGAGTAAAGGATACAGGAATATCCCTAGACATATTCAGCTAGTTGATCTTTCATGAAAGCATGCAGAAAAGAAAAGATAGCCTCTTTTCAAAATAGATCTGAAGGGCCAGCCAAATAGCTCAACTGATTAAAGCACCTGCTTAGGCAGGCGCAGGGGCTGGGGGTTCAATCCCCTGGGCTGCTGTGCCAGCTCCACTCCCAGGGCATGCGAGATGGCGATTGAGACTGGGCATGGTGGCACGTGCCTGTAATCCCAGCACTTGGGAGGCTGTAAACAGGAGGATCACTAGGGTCCTACCTACACAGTGAGACCCTGTACACTCTGTACACTCTGCCATAAATACAAAAAAAAATAGTTCTGAGAAAAATGGCTATTTACATACAGAAGACTGAAACTAGACCCCCATCTTTTGCCAAGTACTAAACTAAAATCAAGATGAGCCCAACATATAAAAATTAAAACAGAAACAACAAACCTACTAAAAGATAAAAAGTAAAACTCTTCAAGTCATGGGTAGAGGCAAGGAATTTCTAAACAAAACTATAACTGCACAAAAAAATAACATCAAGAATTAACAAATGGGGTTATATCAAATTATAAATTTGTATACATTAAAGAAAACAAACACTAAGTGAAGAAACAATCTATAGAATGGGATTTTTTGCCAGCTATTCTTTGAAGGATTATTATATCCAATATCAATAACTCACAGAAGGGAGATCATCCACAACAAAAATGGGCAAATAAAATGAGTAGACACATATGAAAAAGTGTTCAACATCTCTGGCTATTAAGGAAATGCAAATTAAAACAATGCTAAAATTTCAACTTATACCAGGAAGAATGACCATGATCAAGAAATCAAACAATAAATGCTGGTTGTCAATTGGGAAGAAGAGAACCCTTCTATACTGTTGGTGAGATTGTAGAATTATGGAAATCAGAATAGAGATTTCTCTAAGAACTAGAAGTAGACGATCCAGTCAACCTAGCTATTCTTCTTCCAAGTATCTTCCTAAAAGAGCTAAAGTTCTCATATTACAGTGGCACATGCACATTTTAATAGAGGCACAACTAATAATCAGTACAGCCTGGAAGCATGTATGTTCATCAACAGACCAATAGGAAAAGGAAATGCAGTACTTATACATAACAGAGTACCACTAGTTTATAGAAAAGGATAAATATGAGAGTTGTAGGAAAATAGGTACATCTGGAAAATATGTTAAGTAAAATAAACCTGATACACAAATTTAAATATCATATGGTTATGACCTTTTTTGTTTTTTTTGTTTTTTTTTTTGGTTCTGAGAATTGAACTTCAGAGCTCAGGACCTTGCACTTTCCAGGCAGGTGCTTATGCTACTAAGCTATCTCCCCAGCCCAGTTAGCACTCATTGAGTAAGAAAGAAACACACACACACACACACACACACACACACACACACATATTAAGGCTAAAGTAAAGGATCAATAGAAGGAAATAGGGAGAGAGTTCTTTTGCAAATGGGAACCCATCAAGAGACCAAGGGCAAGAGGAGTGGAGTGGAAAATGTAAAGTAAAATGATTATAAATGTGTCACATGTACATATCATTATTGGTCTGTTGGGATGCGGATCCTAGTGACACTGCAAAATTTGATCATGGGGACAACATAAAACATGTTTTGTCCTGATATCTATATGTCACACAATACCCCCTCCCCCTGATCTTTTGGAGAAAGGTTCTTTCTTTGTAGTTTGGGCTTGGTTGGATCTTGATATGCAGCCCCAGGATGGTCTCAGAGATGCTCCACCCTCAGCCAGGGATGAAGGGCAGGACCACCAAGCCTGCCGATAATGAATTCCTTAAACACCTGTCACCTCAGGGTTACTTGATTCGACTCTCTGCTATGCATTCAGATGTGGAAAACAAAAATAGACAATTCTTTAAAGGACCTTTTCATACTTGATGCCAGTTTAAATATTGTAGGTACTTGAATTCAGCAAAATATCCCAATATAGTCCAGTGGTCCATAATAGTAGTGGGTTATCAGCAGGACTGGCAATGTCAGAAGTTGAAGTGGTCTTCCTGTTTTCAGCCCCCCAAGCACCAGGATTACAGACCCACACTACCACACCTATGCTGGTAGGTGTTTCCTACCTATACCACATTGGAATTTCATACAAATGAGTAATTATTTATTTGGAAGCTGCTCTACATAAAGCCCTGTCATTTTATGCCGGTAGGTGTTGACTTGAGCCTTTTACAGCTCAGCATATTAATAAGGCTTTACTTTTTATACCTTGTGGTTATACTTTTCTGCTGGATGGTTAAGACCAAGTCCAAGCAAGACCCATATAACTAAAAATGGAACTTTTGTATCTGACAAGGTCAGTCAAATCTCCTCAGGATTTACCCTAAAACATGTAGTACAGCTTGTAGATCTTTTCATCTTTTCTAACAGCAATGGAACACCCATCTCTGACAAAACAAAACAAAAAAGGGGAGATATAAATGAAAAACCATTTTGTAGTGAAAAAAAATATGCATATACAAAATAGGATAGATATACAGCCACTTTCTCTTAATTCAATGAGAAGAAAGATTTGTACTAATATTGTTTAGACAAGAGATCATGTACGCATCTTGTACTGTGAATAACTACTATAAAGACAGCATGCAATGTATTAATTATTGTAACTGACCTATTAACCTGTTTTAAAACTGTCTCATTGATTTTTTTTTCTCATTAAAATTAATAAAAAATTTTAAATAGACAATTCCTGTGATACTTCAGAGTAGAATTACTCCCACCAAGGACTTCGTAGTGAGAGCAATTCTACGTACCCCTCCTGCCCATGAGCCTGAGGCGATCCTGAATCCAGCAGGATCACACAGACCTCTCCTCCTCCAGGGGTGGAAAGTCAGGTGGCCGTAGCTGCTTGGGGCACAGCTAGTTAGCGCAGCATCAAGAAACAGACACCCAGCCTTCAGAGTTCTTCCCACATCTAGTCCTCATCTTTTCCCTCTGAAATTCAAACATCTTATGATTGGCTTTTTTCCACCACAACTTACAGAGAAAGACAAGCACATTTTGCTAGTATTTTTTATACTGGTACTTGGAAATAGGCAAAAGCAAGGAAAATTCCATTTCAAGTTCTAATACCGAGAGCTGCCAATAGCCGAACATTCACTGTGTGAATGTTGACTGGCTCAGGTGAATTTATTCTCACAAAAGCCCTGGGAAGGGATTGTTAACTTACCCTGCACTTGTGGGTGAGGATACTGGAAGGACTTAGTCATTTGGGAAAGCCCAGGGTTTCAGAGTGTCTGGACCTCCACCCACACTGAGTGCAGAAGCCAAGGCCTTAGCCACTACACTACTACTCACGCGATATATTTTGTGCTGTTTTCCTACCTATATCACATTGGAATTTAATACAAATCAGTGATTATTTATTTGGCAGCCACTCTGCGTAAAGCACTGTCATAGAACCTTGGAAAAAGGCAGTGCAAAGTTGATTCATATAGTTCCAGCCTTCAGTGGCTTGTAGTTTAGAAAGTGTTATATTTTTTGCTCTCTTTCTAAATTTACTGTAGTTCCCAGCGAGTGACATTTTGAACATGTACTTTCCAGAGGAAAGACTTGAGATTGAAGCTTGACATCTGGATTGAACTACATATCTAGTCTTTTGTGTGTATGTGTATTTAGTACAGAGTCTACAGGGCCTCATTACACAGATCAGACTTGTAGTGATCCTCCTGTTTTCAGCTCCCAAGCGCTGGGATTACAGACCCGCGACACCAACCTAGTCTCAATCTCCATCTCAGTGTGCCTCCAGGGTGGGCCAACATGTTATGCCAGGGATCAAACCCTGGTCTCTGCATCTTCCTAAGCAGGCTAGTCTTTTTTAAAGCAAAAGCTTGCTAGTAATTTGCTAAATTGTGTATAATGGTCTCCAAATTACTATGCTCCTGCCTAAGCCTCCCAGAGTGCTGAGATTTCAGATGTGTGCCACCAGGCCAGCTCTCAATTTTTTATTCTTGATTTGTCTTGGTTATATCTGGTGCTGTAACTATGCTCTTGAAATCTTGTCCTTCGTTGTCTTCCGTCCTCATTCGTTCTGATTTGCCTACTTCTCTAAGTCCTGTTTCTTTATCTGACTTGTCCTTTTTCTTCCTAAAAATCAAGTGTCTTTAAGTCAGCATCATGCTGTGGTCAGAGCAGGCCTGCCTCTGCCCTCCTCTCCATCTCTTTGCTAGAATCATATTCACTGCTTTGGTGGCAGAAAGCAATTCTCAGAAAGTGACTTCTACACCTCTCTGCACAAAGCAAAACCACACTCTTCAGCTGAAGTCTCCGTGCCTTCAGCCCCATATTTTCAGCTTCCTGTAGAGTATTTCCATCAAAATTCTCCTACAGCACTTAAACTCACAGCACCCAAGTCCATCTCGCCCATTCTTACAAATCTCTTCAACAAACTATGACTCCTACAATTTCAGTGAAACATGAGATGATCCGTGTTTCACTACTCTGTGATCATTCAGGCTTTACAGCCTGCTGTTATCTTTTCTTTCACTGGACCATGAGTCTCTGTTCCTCACATGTGAATTAAGTTGCTGGTCACTATGATTGCTGTCCTCATGCTAATTTGGCCAGCCAGTGTCTCCTCTGAATTATCCTGATAGTCCTCTTCTTGTTTTTTTTTTTTATCTTTTATTTTTTTTTATTTTTTATTTTTTTTCTGCAGTTTTATTGATAAACAGATAGCAATGAGACAGTTTCAAATCAAATCAGAAGTACAGTTTCAACAAATAATACACTGCATATATTCTTCTTAGGGGTTAATTGCTGTACAAGATGCGGACTTGTGATCCTATTTACAAACACCATTAGAACAAATCATTCTATTCATTAAGAGAATGCAACTATATATCTAC
>NW_004524588.1:1789307-1792164 GCF_000260255.1 Octodon degus
TTTTTTGAGTCTTTAATAATCTTTCTAGAGCTAGCAAGATAGCTCAGCAATCTAAAGCACCTGCTTAGGCAAGCACACAAGAACCACAGTTCGATCCCCAGCCCCACAGGCGATGCCAACCCTGCCCCCAGGATGGGCTGAGCTGGCCACAAAAAAAAAAAAAAATCTTTCTAGAACATGATTTCCTTAGATTCTAGAGCACCCAGCGAAGACAGAAGTTTTTAGACTGTGTTTGCCTTCTGCACATTTTAGTAGGTTATATAGACAGCAGGATGCCCCAAACTATTGTTTAATTTTTGAGTAAAAGGCTAGATGGGATAAAAATGCTCTCACCTTTGTCTCTGCTTTCTGTGACTTCACTATTAATGTCCTTTTGCAATTTTCTTTGATTTTATTTGTTTCTACCCTTGAAGGGTACTTTTGAGTTTTTCCTTTAGCTTCACTTGGCGTTCTTTTCTATATTACTTCAAAAATACTTACAGAGCAAGGCTTCCTGAATAAATTAATCCAAAAATGCCATTAATGACTAGGGCAGAGTAAATATTTCTTACATGATGGCTATTATATTTGGAGACTTGGTAGTTAAACAAAGCCGACTATGAGTAGGCACTCTTAATAATGTGGAGCACAGAGGTCTGGTGATGTAACTCAGTTGTAGACTCCTTAGCTAGCATGAGCAAAGCCCTGAAAAAAGCCTTCTTTTTTCTCACTGACAAAAAGAAAGGAGGAGACAAAGAAATAAAAGGAGTATATAGTAAATAGAATTAAAGAATTTTATGACTGTTTTTGAAATTAGGATCTTTGTTTCAATTAAGCCATGCTGAAGCACCAATTCCAGAACTGGAAAGTTAGTATTGTCTCTCCCCTTCCTCCTTCTCCTCCTCTTCTTCTTCCTCCTCCTCTCCCTGCTTCTCCTCCTCTTCTCCTTTCTCCTTCTTGTTTCTCTTCCTCTTCCTCTTCCTCTCCCTCTCCCTGTCCTTCTCCTTTTCTGTCTCCTCATTCATCTTTTTGTCTTTTTGACACAGGGTCTCACTACACAGCTCAGGCTGGCCTTCAATTCACTTTGTAGCCCAGGTTGACCTTGAACGTGTATTGATCCTCCTGTGCCAGCCTCCCGAATGCTGTGCTTGCAGGTGCACCATCTCACCTAGCTAAGGCTTCCTCTTTTTTGATTCTGCTCTGTTCTTCTCAGTATCTAGCTAGACCCGTGGCTCTTCCCACAACACACTCGTCCATTCCTTTTCTCTGCCTTCCTTCCTCTGCTGACTTGTACTGCACAGCAAACTATAGATTTCTTTTTTATTTCTTCAACTTGCTTATCAGTTCCTTGCTTTACAATGTTAAATGCATTAGGGCCAGGATCTTTGTTTTGGGTTCTGCTTGTCTCCAAGCATCTAGAATAGTACTTGGAATCCTGTGGGTACTAGTATAAATATTCACTGGTTAGATGAAGTCTGATATATATGTATTTGCCTCATGAAAATCTCTAATACATCTAAATTTTACTCACCCTGCTCATCTGGTCTCAAGAAAAGACCAGGCAGTACTGCGTGGAAGGCTCTTGTCCTTGCTATTTCTGCTGCCTAAGACACTCTTCCTGCAGATGGCATCTCTGTCTCTCTCTTACTCTGTTTCCCAGAGAGATCTTCCTGAGCATGCAGCCTGGCATATAAAATACAACACGGCATACCCACTTTTGAATTCTTTATCTTTGTTCGATATAAGTCCTTTGTCTGAAGAACAGCTTGTAAAAATGTTTTCCTACTCCATCGGTTGTCTCTTCACTCTCTTGTTGGTTTCTTTTGCTGTGCAAAATGTTTTAATATGATGAGATCCTAGCTGTTGATTCTTTGTGCTATTTCCTGTGTTATCAGGCTTTTGGTCTTGAAGTCTTTGCCTACACCTATGTCTTAAGAGTTCTACTTATTCTTTGTCCAACAGGTTTAATGTCTCTCTTTTAATATTTAGATCTTTGATCCATTTTTATTTTAGTTGAGCACATAGTGAGTGATATGAATCTAGTTTTAATCTTTGGCATGTGGAAAGCCAGTTTTTCCAGCACCATTTATTAAAGAGGCTATCTTTCTTTGAGGGAACACGTTTGACCCCTTTGCCAAGATCACATGGCTGAGTGCATTTGAGGTTTTATTTATTTATTTATTTATTTATTTATTTATTTATTTATTTTGCAGAACTGGGGATTGAACCCAGGCCTTTGCTCTTGCCAGGGAAGTGCTTATTTCACTGAGCCATCTCCCCGGCCCCTTGAGGTTATTTTTACATCATCTAATCTGTTGCATTGATCCTCAGGTCTGCTTTTTTTTTTTTTTTTTCTTTGCCAGTACTATGCTATTTTTATTATGGTAGCTTTGTAGTATAGTATCAAACCAGGGATTGTGATGCCCCATCTTTTTACCCAGAATTGATTTTGATATTCTAGGTCTCTTTTGGCTACAAATTAATTTTAGATTGCTTTCTCTAGTTTTGAAAGGTATGGTAATGGTATGTTGATTAGGATGGCATTAAACCTGTATAATAGTGATGGAAGTATGACCATTTTCACTAAATTGGTTCTGCCCACCCAAGAACAAGTGTTATCTTTTGATTTTCTTTTTTTTTTTCAAAGTTTTATTGATAAACAGATAGCAATGAGACAGTTTCCAATCAAATCGGAAGTACAGTTTCAACAAATAATACACTGCATATGTTCTTCTTAGTGGTTAATTGTTGTACAAGATGCGGACTTGTGCTCCTATTCACAAACACCATTAGAACAAATCATTCTATTCATTAAGACAATGCAACTATATATCTATCCCAACCACTTTGAATACACAGATACAAAATGGACATTCAT
>NW_004524588.1:1812159-1816083 GCF_000260255.1 Octodon degus
CATTCTCTTAATGAATAGAATGATTTGTTCTAATGGTGTTTGTAAATAGGATCTCAAGTCCGCATCTTGTACAGCAATTAACTACTGAGAAGAATATATGCAGTGCATTATTTGTTGAAACTACTTCCGATTTGATTTGAAACTATCTCATTGCTATCTGTTTATCATTAAAATTTTGAAAAAAAAAAAATAAAGGGTGAGCACAGAGTGCTCCCTTGGGGATTTGTGGGCGAAACATGAGTTTCATCACTGATGGGGGCAAGACTTGTGGGATCACACTGGACCCAGCACCACCTCATGCTCCAGGAACTAGAAGGGCGTGGACAGTCACCATCACTGGAAAATCCTCCAGCTGCTCTTTTCTTTCTGGCTCCACTAGAATTAAAGCTGACATAGTTGAATTAAGCAATGATCTAGAGTGAAACGTTGTTATGCAGATAGCCAAGTTTTGATCACTGACCTAACTACTAACCTACAGATGACCACAAGTACAACAAGAGAATACAGAGATTTCTAGTAAGGAAGGGTCTTGTTTTAAGGGAGGCCTTGGCAGGCACTCCTGACCCCATCCCCTACATTCCTGAAGGAAACCCAAGCTTTCCTCAAGTGTGTCGAATTCCCATCATTAGACAGCGACCACAGCTATGTTCCAGTTTGTTTTTCCAGAATTCTCTACTGACATACAGTTAAAGGCACGGGTTAGAGACCTGTCTTCAAATACACAACAATATTTTTCTTGTTTATCTTCCTTATATCTTATTGTTTCTGAAGGTAATTTATGTTTGAGCAAGGGGGTTGTTGCTAAATGCTGTGAGGTAAGGCAACGCTTTGGCAGAAGCGCTTTGAAATTTGGAGATAATTCAAGCATTCCCCATAGTGGTTTATGTTATTGTTGTTTTGAGACAGAGAATTGCTATGCATTCCAGCCTTGCACTCACTCTGTAACCCAGACTGACCTGAAACTCGAGGTGATGCTTCCGGCTCAGCCTCCAGAGTGCTGGTATCACAGATGTGAACCCCCATACCTGAACCCCATATCATGTTGTGCAGTTGAAATTGTTGACTACCCATGAGGCTTGTTTCTGAAATCTATCTCTTCTGATCTCTGGACCCAGCCCTTGGGCAGATGTAAGAGGCCCAGTTCTTTGGTCTCTTCCTAAGTTTGATGGCCATGGTGACGTGGGATAGGTCAATCAACTCCTTCATTTGTCTCAGATAATAGCATTTTTAGATGCACTTTGTGAGTAGAGATTTTGAGAACTGTAAAGGTTATTTGTATTTACAGTGAAGAGAAGAAAAAGGTGCTTAAAACACCTTCGGAATGAAGCACCAGTCCTACCCGTCATGCTCTCTCTCAAATCACCATTCCCTTTTTTTCTGCCTGATCCTTAGTGAAAGAGTCAAAGGACTTCAATTTTTTCTTTCCTCACAAACAAAACCCTATCATTTGAGGAATGTCTGAGACTTTGACTTACATAGAACCTTACACCTTACCTACAAATCATATTGCTAAACAATCTGATTATGTCTACAGATAACAGCTAAGCTATATTCCAGCCTGCTCTAGGTATTGCATTGAGTAATGTTCTAAGAGCATTGCATTTAGTAGTTGGAGGAATCTAAAAGTTGTACTTTTGTGGAGGCTGAAGGACACATTCAGATGATTGTATGGCTTTCAAATTTTATGGTATCATTAAGCTACATCCCAGGCCTCCTCACCATTAAAATTTTTGATATAGAACAGGCATGGTGGCACATACCTGAAATTTCAGCAATGGGAGACTGAGGCAGGAGGATGGCTGTGAGCCCTGAGGCCAGCTTGGGCTACAAAGTGAGCTCAATTCAAGCCTGAACTGTGTAGCAAGAACCTGTGTCAAAAAGACAAGCAAAAAAAGTTTTTAAACATGTAACACCTTGCTCAATCTTAAATTGCACAACCTGGGCTTGAACTATGGTCCTCCTCATCATAGAGAACTCAGTCTCCCTGAGTGATGGTGCCACAAAACCCAGCTATGTCACCTTCTTAGGTTTCTCTTGGCAGTTAGATTGTGTTGCATGATTTTTCCGTGTGTGATGCCTTTCATTTAACATGATGTTTTCCAGCTATTTCCATACTGCAACCTACTTTTCTTCCATAAAGGTAGCTACTGTTACAATTTTACTTCACTCTGTAGGATCCATTGCAAGTTATAATGATGAAGGCTGCCAATTGCTAAGCATTCGTGGTATACCAGTAGCTGGATTACATGGGACAGTTGAGCTCATTCCAACAACTGTCCTATGAAAGGATCACTAACTTTAAAAACACCCTTTTATTTTATTAGTGCATGTCTGCAGTTCATGCAGTTTACAATTATCTTAGGGAGTGGTTACAATGAGAGCTCATTTCTTTTTTAATGCCCTTCCTCTTCTCTTCCTGTCCATCCCTCCCTCTTCCAATTCCTCTATCCTATTTTTCATTCTTGTTGATATTGTTAATCTCAGCTTATGTTATGGCATATAGTGTCTACATTAATTGAGGTTCCTGTACACAGCATGTCTTTATTCTACTTATTTTCCCTCCCCCTCCTCCCCCACCCCACCCTTTTCCTCTTGGACCACTTCTCTATTACAAGAGATCCATTCCTTGTCACCTCTCTCCATCCTTTATTATTCTTTTCTTTTCTTTTTTTTTTTTTTACTTTTCTTGGCTCAAAAAGAGTCACCAGATAACATTTAAGTGTCTGTGCCTGATTTATTTCATTCAACATTATATTGTCCAGGTGCACCCATTTTCCTACAAGTGTCTTAAATCTGTCATTCTTTTTTTTTTTTTTTTTTTTTTTTTTTTTTTTGGCATAACCAGGGATTGAACTCAGGCCCTTGTGCTTGCCAGGCAAGCACTTATTCTACCGAGCCATCTCCCCAGCCCCTAAATCTGTCATTCATTATAGGACAGTAGTATTCTATAATGTTACCACATTTTCTTTATCCAGTTGTCTGTTAATAAGTATATGGGCTGTTTCCAGGATCTAACTGTAAACATTGGCATGGATCTATGGCAGTAGTATGATGACTTAAATTCTTTAGGGAAGACATATAATGGGGTCACTGGGTCATATGGAATTTTTTTTAAGGGAAGGGTCTACAGCGTGTTCAGGGTCTCACTACTAGATTGGACTTGTAGTGGTTCGCCTGTTTACAGCCTCCTAAGAGCTGGGTTTACAGGCACACCACCATGCCCAGACTCAATTGCAGTCTCAGTGTACCCCAGGGGTGGAGCCAGCACAGCAGGCCTGGGGAATGAACCCAGGGTCCCTGTGCCTGCTTGCAGGTGCTTTAATCTGCTGAGCTATTTGGCTTACCCTGGAATTTCTAAACTTAGTTCTTTGAGAAATCTTTATATTGATTTCCCTAATGATCGTACTAGTTTACATTCCCACCAACAATGAAGGAGGGTTTCTTTTTCATTGCAACCTGGATGGCATTTGTTGTTGTTTGATTTCTTAATGATTGCCATTCTTTCTGGAGTAAGATGGGATGTTAGTATTTCTTGAAACTATTCATTTTTCAAATGGTCAGAGATTTAAAAAAATTTTTTTTTAATTTTTATTTATTTAATTTTGTGTGTGTGTGGCCAGCTCAGCCCACCAGGGGGCGGGGCTGGCTGGCATGTGGTGCTGGGGGATTGAACCGCCGTCGCTGCATTTTGCTAAGCTTGTTCTAAGTAGGTGCTTTAGACCACTGAGCCATCTCACCAGCCCGAGATTTTAAAATTTTAAAGAGATTAAAAAATAACAATAAAAGAAACATTAGGAAAGGTACAGATCTTCCCTAAATAAAATGCTAAGAGGGGCTGGTGAGATGGCTCAGTGGTCTAAAGCACCTACTTAGAACAAGCTAAGCTAAGCAAAGCACAGGGACCGCAGTTCAATCCCCCAGCAC
>NW_004524588.1:1816183-1818716 GCF_000260255.1 Octodon degus
GGCTGTGTGCGCCCAGGAAATACCTTCGACTGTTACACGTCAAGATGCAACCCGAGGGGCTGGTGAGATGGCTCAGTCATCTAAAGCACCTACTTAGAACAAGCTTAGGAGAGCACAGGGACCGGGGTTCAATCCCCCAGCACCACGTGCCAGCCAGCCCCGCCCCCTGGTGGGCTGAGCTGGCCACACACACACACACACACACACACACACACAAAATAAATAAATAGATAAACATTTAAAAGAAAAAAAGAAAAGTTGTGATGGGAAAAAATTTAAAAAAAAAAATAAAATGCTAAGAATTAAATGACTGTTATATTGCATGTTGTCTTCAAATTAGTTGTTCAGATTATCAGATATAAGCATGCAAAAGTGGTCAAAATTACAAAAAATTAAAAGAGAGAAAAAAATTAAGCAAATGGCCAAAGATTTTGAATATTTTTGGTCATCTGTTGACCATTTGTATTTCTTCCCCTGTGAAGTGGCTGTTCATTTTCTTCCCTATTTCTTGACTGTACCTTTATTTATTTTATTTATTTATTTATTTATTTATTTATTTATTTATTGTATTTTAGGGAAGAGTCTACAGGGTGTTCAGGGTCTCACTCCTAGATCAGACTCATAGTGATCTGCCTGTTTACAGCCTCCCAAGAGCTGGGATTATGGTCATGTGCCGCCATGCCCAGTCTATGTATATTTAATTTTTGGTAGCTTATTTTTATTTTTATTTTTTTTAGTTCTTTGTATATTCTAGATGTTGGTCCTCTGTCTGAGGAGTAATTGGCAATTTTTTCTCCATTCTATATGTTGCTTCTTCATTCTACGGGCTGATTGTTTTATTGTACAGAAACTTTTTAGTCTGATATAACCCTATTTGTTAATTCTTGCTGTTCTTTCTTGGGTGATTGAGGGTCTGTTTAGAAAAGCTCTTCTACATCTACGCCTTCTTTTGTTTCTGTTTTAATCTTTAGATCTTTGATCCATTTTGATTTTAGCTTAGTATATGGTAAGAGATAAGGGCCCATTTTAAATCTTCTGCACCCAAAGAACCCGTTTTCCCAACACTACCTGTTGAGTTCATTAGACTGCCTTTCTTTCTTCCAGCACTTGTTTGTGGTCCCTTTTCAAAGATCAAATGTCTGAATGTGTCTGGGGAAGTCTCTGTACCACTGGTTCCGTTCCACTGACCCAGAGATCTCTCTGTTGTTCCAGTACCGTGCTGCTGTTATCACTATTAGTTGGAAGTATAGTTTTATTTCATGTATTGCTGTGCCTCCTAGTTGGCTCTTGGTGCCCAAAATTGCTTTTGCTAACCTGGATCTTTTCTGGTCCCATATGAATTTTAGGGTATTTTTTCCTATATCTATAAAATATGCTTCTTTTATTTTAATGGGATTGCATTGAATCTGCATAACCCCATTGGCAGTATGGCCATTTTGACAATATTGGTTCTGCCTATCCAGGATCAGAGAGCATTTTCTGATACCCGCTTCAATTTCCTTCTTCAGAGTACTATAGCTTTCTTTGTAGAGATCTTTCACTTCCTTGTATAGGTTAATTGTGAGGTATTTTATTTTCTTGAAGATATTGTGAATGGTATTATTTTCATAATTTCTTTCTCATCCTGTTGAAGGTTAGTGTACACAAATGGTAATGATTTTTTTGTGTTGATCTTGTATCCTGCTACATTGTTGAAGTTAGTTATTAATTTGTGTAAATATACTCTGTTATGTTGGCACAACAGTGAAACTACTTAATCATGAACTTCTCTGACTATATTTCTGTTGTTAGGTGATGCATGACAGTATTTGCAAAGTACTTAGAACTTGTAAAATATTTACAGTAGAGTCTGATACACAGTAATTGCCATTTAGCCATTCTTAGCTGTCATAATTATTAAACATTTAAAACATGGCCAAACAATAAAATTTATGACTGAATTACCCTTAAGTTTCCCACAGACCTCTAAAAGCCTTTGAACAGCAGTGTCTCTTCATTTGTCTTTCTAGCCCCCGACAATCACCATTCTTTCCTTTTTTATAAGCTAGATTATATTAAAGAGTTCCTGTAAGTGGAATCTTGTGGTATTAGTTATTTTGTGCCTGGCTTGTCTCACTAAACAGTGTTCTCAAGATTCACCTGTGTGAACCTTTTTGCATATCCATATGAAGTTCTTGATTCATCCACATGACTTTATTCATAGCATAGGACCAAAAAAGGTCTTTTTAAAAAATGTGTTTGGTACAGGGTCTCATTATGCAGCTTGGCCTCAGTGATCCTCCTGTTTTCAGCCTCCCCAGCACTGGGATTACATGCATGTGCCACTTTTCCCAGTCTCAGTAGCCTGCTCAGTGCACCCTAGAGAGGGGAAGGGAGGGGAGAGGAAGGGACAGAAGGGTAGGAGAAGGAAGGTGAGAGAAGAGAGGGGAGGGAGGGGAGAGGAGGGGAGAGAAGGGGAGGAGAAGGAAGATGAGAGAAGAGAGGGGAGGGGAAGGGAGAGGAGGGAAGAGAAGGGGAGGAGAAGGAAGGTGAG
>NW_004524588.1:1819141-1830718 GCF_000260255.1 Octodon degus
GGGAGGGGAGGGAGGGGAGAGGAGGGGAGGGGAGAGAAGAGGAGAGGAGGAGAGGAGAAGGAAGGTGAGAGAAGAGAGGGGAGAGAGGGGAGAGAAAGGGAGAGAAGGGGAGGAGAAGGAAGGGGAAAGAAGAGAGGGGAGGGAGGGGAGAGGAAGGGAGAGAAGGGGAGGAGAAGGAAAGGGAGAGAAGAGAGGGGAGGGAGGAGAGAGGAGGGAAGATGAGATGAGACCAGATGAGACCAGATGAGACGAGACTGCTGTGATGTTAGAAGGTCAAGTTCACAAACATACACGGACTCAGTCTTAGGAACTAGGACAGGGAGCTGAGGGCTGGCCAGATGGGATTACAGCAGGTCACCAGAGAGCCAGTGAGTTTGTAGTGGGCCCCCTCCTCTCCCACACTGGGTATCAAACAGGCTTCTTTAATATAATTTAATTCAGAGTAGAATGCCAGGACCCCCACACACCCCAGTGCCCACAGCTCAAAGACTCAAGCCAGATGCCACGGTTTTATCCCATGGTGAAAGGACGGACACTAGAAGCCAAGATGCCTCAAAAAAGAAGACAAGGCACAGCTCCAACGCGCCCTTGGAGAGACACGTGGGCTGGGTGACATACTTCCAGGAGCACAGGCCCGGACTGCGCCCATTCGTCCTAGTCCCTCAGAAGGGACACCTGCAGTTGGCAGCTATGGCTGTGCTCCTCAGTCACTGCCTAAGTTCCAGCACCCTCCCATGAGCTGCTCAAAGAAAACGGCTTCACGCACCCGGTCTACCACAAGTATCAGAGGCACTGCCTAAAGAGGGGAAGCACTTGGGCACTGGCCAGTCTCAGGAGATGAACACTGTGTTCCGCTTCTGGTCCTTCTTCCTCTGAGATCACTTCAACAAGAAGATATATGAGGAGTTCAAGAAGCTGGCTTTGGAGGAAGCCAGAGAGGGCTACAGATGGTTTACAGTGCCTTTTTCGACACTACAGTTACGGTCTGGAAAAGAAGTTCTGGTTGGACACATTCAAGGATTTCCAGGAGGAAACTGGTGGACTGCGAAGCTGGCCAGCGCTATGGGTTGGAGAAATTCCGGGCCTTCTTGAAATATTCTAGAGCCAAAAATTTAAACATTGACCCCAAACTACAAGAATACCTCAGCAAATTCTGACATCTAGAAGACTTCCAAGTGGATTCCCCCATGGGTGAGGAGGGCAACCACAAGCGACATCCTGTGATAGCAGGCTGAAGGAAGCAATACCCCTCCCCCAGTCTTCCAGTAGCCCCAGTGCCCTGATCAGCCAACCCCCCTACAGCACCTACTGGCCAGCCCACCCAGGACGATGATAAATGGACGAGCCAGCACTGGGATACACAGACTTTGGGAAAGTGAAAGCCCTTAGCCCCTGGGGCTTGGGAGAAGGGACAGGATGGGTAAGGTCCATGGGGTGCCCAGTCCCAGGAGAGGGGACACAGAGAAGGGAAAGGCCTGGCATTCACAGGACAGGCCTATGCTGAGTAGCTGTGTGTGCAACATTTGGGCTGTCAGAGTTACCCTGGGTAGGAGCCTACATGCATCCCCTTCCCTCCTCTCCATGACTCTTCCATCCTAGCTTCTTTAAGGGGAAAGAGAAAAGGGGATACATTATTGATAGTTTGTCTGAATTATCAGAATCACTCTTTAGCCCTGCCTGCAGCTAGTAGGCAACAGCCTCAGTTCCCACCAAGGCCTCTTCCTGCTCCCAGAAGCCAACTATGCAGCCTACCAGAAGGCCCCATGGCCCGGTGGAAGGCTCTGACAGCACCTGGGCCCTGGAAGAGCAGCCCCCAGCCACCTGGGGCTTGATGTGGCCACTCTTACTCCACTGTCCCCACCCTGCAGCACTGTTGCTTTCTGGGAGAAAGAAACCAAAGGATCTGAAAGTGGGAGTGGAGGGAGTTTCCACTTCTCTCCACTCCCTCTCTCCCTTTCCTTCCCAGCCCAGAAAAACACTGCTCATACCAGAAAAAATTATTGAAAGATGATTTATTTTATTTTTCCTCTGACCTTTCCATCCTTGGGAAAATAGAAAGAAAAAAGAAAAACAAAAAAATTGACCATTTTTTTTTAAAAAATCAGAAAACTCCCTCCTGATCCATACAAAGTAATATCTTTCCCTCTCCTTAGAATTTTTGTTTGTTTTGTTCTTGGAAGTAATATTTTTTTAAAGTTGCCTTATTGTGGAATGGGAATCTGAAATAATACCCAAGGAATAATACCACCGAGGAATAATACCGAGTATCACTGCTGTTGCATCGCTTGAAGCTACCGTCCTGTGTGTGTGTACTGCTGCCACCCTCATGTCCTCACACAGCTTGCTGTGGCCTCCCAGCAGGCCCTGTCCTGCCCTGATACCCTTCATCCTACTCTTGGAACCACAAGGCCAAATTGGCTTTGAACTGTTAGAAAGCAGAGCTGGCCTGGATCTGGAAAACACTTGCCCTCATCATGAACGCCTTCTCCTGTGCCAGAGGGGATGGTTAAATACCTGGCAGCTGAGACCCGACTGCGTTTCTCATGTTGTTCTGAAAAGACTGAGATCTCAAGGAGGATTTGTCTCAAAGAGGTATCAGAAAGTATCATTGTCCTCCAAGGTCCTGGTGGAGTCTCCTCATCTGCTATCCCCCCTCCGCAAACCATCTCTACCTGCCCCCTCACTGACTCTGCCTGGGAACGAGAGATGAGGAACCAGGCTGGGTGGGGTCCTGCTGACTGGGGAAGACCTGTGGCAGGAAGGTATATGTGGACATAAAGTCTACCTGACTTCTCTTCTCCAGCACCAACCACCTGCATGGGGCTGGGACTGACAAAGGAATGGCTGGAGACTGCTATCAGCAGCCAAGGAGGGTGATGAAAGATTGACCCATACAGATGGGCATGTGCTCAGTGTGAGTGACTGCTCCTTCACCTCCAGTGGGAGAAGTTTGTGGTCTTGTTGCTCAGTTTCCACCATGTCTTTGACTGTCCTGTTCAGTGGCTTCCTCTGTGGGCCAAGAGGTGGGGAGTAGGAGAATGTACCCAGGCTGACACAGCTAGTCCTGTCTCAGCTGCCTCATTGTTTTTAGCCAGCCACCCCCATGTGTGGTTTCAGTTCTTGTTACCCATCCTCTCTAACCAAGGAGGAGTGTCTGGTTTCTGTTGGGAAGGTGGCCCTTGATGCCTTGCACTGATGGCTCAGGTTGGTGCCTGCCCCACATAGCTCCCTACACTGGACTCCTGGACTCCTTCCCTGCTCTGCATTTCTTCTTGCTTTGCTTCAAGTCACTTGGTGCCATACTGTATCTAGCACCACAGAAACCTCAGTGTTTGGCCTCTGCTGGGCTAGGGAACACATGGGGCGGAGGAGCCTTGGAGGTGGGGCAAAGGCTGTTCTCATTTAGAATTTACTCCTAGGCCAGGGCTGCTGTCCTCTCCTGCTCTTTTCAGACAAGCCTGAAGAAGGAAGCCCTCTGGGGTAGGAAGGTGAGGGTTTCCTCTCAACCTAGGCTGAGGAGGGAGGGAGGGGGCTTTGTTCTTTTATGATTTTTTGTAACATGTTAGGAATTAATGTTGCAAAAAGTAGTTTTTCTCTTCACTTTCTGAAGACACTTGAACTTAGGACCGACGTATCTGTGACAAGCATGCCAAGCAAGGGTGGCAGAACTAACCACTTCACACCTACCACCTTCCCAGCCACTTCATACCAGCCACCTTCCTGTGGGCGGTCTAAGATGGGAGACAGGCACCATCCCACCAAACCCCATGTGTCCGCACACCCCTCGAGCATCCCACAGGAGGGCAGGGCTTGCCCACAAGGGCAGCTCCTTGTCTGCCCTCTCCTGAGCCCTGGAGAAATGCACTGCCACTAAAGAAAGCCTCCCAACCCTGCCTGACCTGGACCCCTGGGACTCAGATACAGGTTCTGAGCTGCCTCAAAGTTGTTCAGTCTTTCTGTTTTGTTCCATTGTAGCTTCCCCCCCCCCCTTTCCTGATGATGGGTTCACAAAGAACGGCCCTAGAAGGGAAGAGGAGGGGCAAGAGGATGAGTAGTTAGGATAGGTGAGGTTTTTGCCAAAAGCTTGGATAGAGTAGAGTGGTGAAAGGGCCCTAGATGCTCTCCACCCCCTTCTCTTCCTCCTTCAGCTATATTGATGACAGAGAAGGCAGCTTGCAGCCTGTTTCTCACTGGAGAGGAAGTCTTGGCATTTGGCTTTGTGGAGTTCCACTTACACTTGTAGTACATTGTCTTTATCATGTGCTAGGATATCACACCTAAAAGGGCAAAAAAAAATGTAAAATACTTGAATGAGCTTTTATACAACATTAATATTATTGAGAGTACCTGCTTCCCAGGCTGAAGTGATTTATTCATTATTTTAGTCCTGCTTTAATCCTTTGTAATTTGTGGTGATTATGCTTTTCTTTTTAATGCAAAAAAGTATAAAAATGAAAATATGAAAAGCCAAAAACAAAAGTGTTATTTTCTTTGTGCTCCTGAATTTACAGGTCTGGCACTGACATTTCTTTTCTTTATCTTTTTCTTTTTTGGGGTTTTTTGTTTGTTTGTTTATTTGTTTTGTATTTAGGACAGGATGTACAAAGCATACAGGGTCTCACTGTGTAGATTAGATTCATAGTGATCCTCCTGTTTTCAGCCTCCCAAGTGCTGGGATTACAGACACGTGCCAACACACCTGTAGGAGACACTTCCAGGTCCTTGTCTTGGTCCAAGAAGCCAATATTTGTAATCCCAAAGTTATGTTATTGGAATCCCATCAAATTGATTCCAATCTACCACTTACAGTGCAACCCATGGCGAAAATAAAGACACTAAATTATATCTTCAATCGTCGGGGAGTCAAGGGGCTCTAAGTCGAGCCAAGAAGATGGCTTTCTGAAATGAAGGGAGCATCCCAGGGCTTCACCCAGTTTTATTCAGTGGGGGAGTGGCTTGAGGATTGACTGAGAACTGTAGGAAAGAGACTACTATGAACTGAGCTAGGTGGGTGGCCTAAATTTACCTCTCCGATATGCAGAGAGGATATGCAGAGAGAGTAATCTGCATTATAGAGTATCTAATGTTTTGGTAAGTCTGCTGCTTCAGCTTTGGTGTAGTCTTTCAAGCCCCAGGAAGTCATGGTCTCTGTCTCGAGGCTCGATCCCAGCTGGCACCGCAGAGCATTAGCTCTACTGTCCTGTCTCAACCCGGCTCACATTAAAGAGCAGTAAGTATAGGTTACCAGGGAAACACGTACACCACCTTCAAAGACTATTACCAGCACCTCAGCTAGACCAATACACATTGCTTAAGACCAATTAAAGGATAAACAGAAGTCCTAGCCAGCTCTGTACAGAACATTACAAGGAAATAGGGTCAGGCTCAGTCAAAATGGAGACAATCCCTCTTCTTTCAAGGAGAGCTGCTCAGGTGGTCCTCCACACACGCCCAGTCTCAATCACCATCTCAGCACACCCCAGGGGCAGGGCTGGCAGAGCAGGCCTGGGGATTGAACTCCTGGTTCCTGCATCTGCCTAGGCAGGTGCTTTAATCTGCTGAGCTATTTGGCCAACCCTTGATTAGGATCTGAATTTTAATTTTTTTTTATTTTGATTGACATTTTGACATGACTGCATTCCCTCTCTCTCTCTCTCTCTCTCTCTCTCTCTCTCTCTCTCTCTCTCATCTCTCTCTGTCTCTCTCTGTCTCTCTTTGTCTCTCACTGTTTCTGAAACCCTTGGGTTGAAGCCAATACCTACCTTTGCACTGAGCTACATCCCCAGCCTTTTTAATTTTGATTTTGAGGTACACTCTTGCTAAGTTGCCCAGGCAGGACTCTAACTCTTGGTCCTCCTGCTCCAGTCTCTCAGGTGCTGGAATTACTGGGGTGTGCCACCACTCCCTGCTTTCCTGAACACTTGTGCCCTCCAGTGCTTTTTACTTGTGTTTGCCTAGAGGCCTTTCCTGCCTTGCTGTAAACCTCGAGGTGTGTTTATTGGAGCCAACTGAAAGCTGCTCTTACACCCAATTGTCCATCTTCCCCACAGGACTCTTCCTGCTCACCCTGTGCTCTGCTCCTACCATAAAATGTTATTGTCCACTCCCTGGGACCTGAGCCTGTCTTATTTTCAGCACCTAGAAATCACAGCTTGTTTTTATGGTACACTTTTGTTAGTCCAGACATTCAGTAAGAATACTGTAACTTAGTCCTCACAGGACTCCAGGGAAGAAAAATCCACTCTTATGTCTCATACATAGAAGAAAACATCTGGGGCTCTGAGTGACCCTGGCCACAGTCTCCTGAAGAAGCAGGACTTGCGGTCATGCTGTTAGACTGCAAAGTTTTCTCATTCAGGCTCCTGCCTAGTGTGTCTGGTGCTCCAGTTGATGCAATTCACAGGAATTCTGTAAACATTTGTCTAGTAACTAGACTTTTAGGTTCTATGGATGCATGACCATAGATTTCTTAATATTTTAGTATAAATTGTGTTTGTGTATTTGTATTCATACTTCATGATTATAATTTTAAAGTATGCATCAGTTTTTGAGTTTTTAATAGCCTAAGATTATACGTATTCTCAAGAATCCTTTTTCTGAGCCTAGAAGTTGACCCTTTCTATATCCATATGTATCAAATTTAGAAGTAGGCACAGACTCAATATCTTAATTCCATTCTGAGTTTCTTATTGTCCAGGTTGAAAATATGAGTCTTGTTTTCTTTCAATTGCCCCCTGTGGGAGGATTGATTCTTGGGGCTTGCATGTCCAGAAGCACCTGACCTGCTTGGAGACTCCTGAGTGCCTGGGACCCTGGTTCTGTTGGGATCGGGAACAGGGAGGAACAGAGACCCACCCATATCTGGAGGATAGCACCCAGCTCAGCCCATGTCCCAGAAGCTGACCACACTGTTGAGGAGGAGAAGCAATGACTTCGAGCATCTTTAGGGCCATCAGAAAAATGTCCTTATATTCTGGCAGACCTACCTCTTATTGATCAGGCATCAACCAATTTAAGAATAAACATTCTTCAGAAAGAATGATGATGGAAGACTTTTACGTTCTTCTCCGCTCGGATGAACCCTATGATGATTTGCTTTAATTCTGGTGCTTTGTTTTTAGAAGTCTGTAGACAAGTTACAGACTGGTGATCAGTATTCATTACTGGTGGGTGATTGTGGTGGTAAGTCGGGGTGGTGTGGGGATCCAAGGCACTCCTAGACCGACTTCCATCTTCTTCCCTCTGGCTAACAGTGAACATCATCCTTTGTTTTCATGGATGCCAAACCTTCCCCAGTCAGCATCTGTTAGAACACTTTACTGCCCATGCAGACTCCATCCCCAACCCAGCCTGATAAGTTCTTTGCCTGCCTGCCTCCTCCTGGAGGGACCTTGCTTCTCTTCCACAGCTCTCTTATGCCAAGCAATAAAGAATTTCTTTACTTTTCTCTTGATTCTCTCTTGCACCAGAGGAAGGAAACTTACCATCATATCACTACCATGCTCATAAATGAAAGAAAATCATTCTTTCTGTGCCAAACACTGTATAAGGCAATGCAGGAATTTGAAGGAAAAAAATATTAGGAAATTTAACCTAGTGTGGTGGCTCATGGCTGTAATCACAGCATTCAAGAGGTTGAGGCCAAAGTATTGCCTCATGATGGAGGCCAGCTTGGGTTACATAGTGAGTTTAGGGTCATCCTGAAATACATAGTGAGGCTGAATCTTAAAAAATAAAAGGGATAAAAAGAAAAATAAAAGGGATGTAGCTCAGTATGAAAGTGCTGGGTGCAATCCATAGTGCCACAACAAATAAATGAAAAAAATAAAGGCTGTATAATATACCATCAGATGCAAATACCACCTTCTTTATGCATTCATACACTACTGGAGTTGCTTCCATCATTGACTATGGTGAATCGTGTTGCAAAGAACAAGGCTGGGTGGATGTTTCCTCATGACCCTCTTTTCATTTGTTTGGCTATATACCTAGAAGCAGGATTTCTAATTCTTAGAACAATTCCATGGTTTAAGTTGGTTTATGTTTGGAGGCAGAGTGTTGCTCTACAGTTCTGGGTGGCCTTGAACTGACTGTGTGGCCAGAATGGCCGCCTTTCACTTGCTCTCATCTTCCTGCTTCAGTCTCCCAAGTGGCTGGATGATAGGTGTGGGTCACCGGGACAGGTTGGTAAGTCTATTTTTAACTTCTGTCAATTACCTCTATATTATTTACCTTAATGACTGTAGCATTTTCTATTCTTACCAACAAAGCACAAAGTGTTTGCCTCTTCCACAGCCTTAATGATAGTTGTTGTATTTGGCTCTTTTGCTGTGACCATTTGAATGGTTGACTAAGCTGTGACTTCTTTGTTTTAGCTATTTCATTTCTCATCAGTTAGTAATGAAAATACATTTTCTTCCCATTCCTTCCCCACCACCATGGATTAAAAGCATTTTCTTTCTTTCTTTCTTCCTTTCTTTCAATTTCTTTCTTTTTTTCTCTTATTTTTTTAGACAGGTTCTTACGATGTAGTCTAGTATGGGCTTGAAGTTACTATATAGACCTCAAATTCCAGGCAGTCCTCCTGACTCAGTCTTCTGAGGCTCAGGTTTACAGGTTTGGATGGTTTCCATAGATAAATGATCTGAACTTGAGTTAAACCTTTCAACAGATGAAAACACCAGAGTCACTCTGAGAATTTCCCAGAAAGATGTGGGCCAGCTCCAGTCAAAACATGGATCCAAGAACGTCAGTCAAACCAGAGAAAAGCACTATCTGTCTACCGAAGGGTGTCTTCTTCACTGTGTTTTTCTCTCAGACAAATCCCAGAAATTGTTTTTCACTGCATTCTCTCTTTTTTGTCTCCTGTCCACTGTCAGCTTGGGGATTCTGACTTTGGGAAATCTTGTCTTGGAGGAATGAAAAACTTAGGAAGCCAACTGCTGGGAGCACCTCTATAATTCATGGTGGAGGCACGTTGCCCACACCCAGCCAGCCCCAGGCCTCTTGATGTGGTCATCTCAGTGTCCTTCCTGAGTCCTGGTCTTGGTCAGTGTGCACAAGCCCTGCCAGTTCATTGTTATGGTCCCTGCTTTCTTCTCTGCTGGTTTGGTTTGTGTTCCTAAAGCACCAATCTGACCACACCACTCTTCGAGGCCTCCTTCTTTAGTCTTAGAAGTTCTTTTTTTACCTAGCAACTAAATATTTCCTTTTTAGAACTGCAGATGGGCCCCAGGGCCTCTCACCTCCCACCTGCTAGGCAAGTGCTCTACTACCCAGAAGCTGTGCATGGCCTGGTCCCCAGGGCCATTTCCAACTCTGGGTGAGATATCACCTTTCCTGTGGCCCTTCTTCTCCCACCCTATCACTAGACCTTCCAGGCATATACCTCAGTTTTTTAAACCTTTTCATGAATTATATTATTTGCACAATTTTATAAGGTACTTTGCAAAATTTTGCTTATCAAAATTGATAAGATATGATTCATGCATATATTGGGTGGTGATTAACTCAGGATAAGTTAGCATAGCGACTGCCTTAAACTTTTATCATTTCTTTATGGTGAGTAGATTCAAATTTTCTTGTTTTTAGATAGATGATTCATCTCACTGCACCATAGAACATCAGAATTTACTCATCTAGTCAAGCAACACTGTACTCAGCAACTGACCTCTCCCTCCTTCCCCATTTTCCCATCACTAGCACCTTCTCTTCTGCTCTCAACTTCCAAGGATTTTTTTTGTACTGAGGAATGCACCAAAGGCCACCACATAGAGCTACATTCCCAAACTTTAAAAGTCTGAAAATTTTTTAAATTTAATTTTTAGGGTTTTTTTAGTTTGAGATACTAATATAATTTTTGAGGCAGTAACTTGCCCAGGTTGAACTAGAACAGATTATCTAACTTCTCCTTCCCACAATAACAGGAGATAATAATTCTTCCACTGTATGTTCTCATTGACAAATAGACAAAATAGTCACATTATAATTTGACATATTTCTGTTCTCTTTCCATAGCAGTTGTCAAGGTCACCCATAATTCTTTCTCTACTTCTGTCAGCAGGGTCAAGTTTCCCTTTGCCACAGGGTGGTCCATAGAGTCACAGCCACCTCTGGGTGTTGACTGTGAAGCAGGGTGCTCTTGTCTCACACAAAGTAGGCTCTTTGGGTTCAGAAAAGCAATGTGTGGCTGAGCTTCATGCTAATTTTGCAACCCTGGAACAGGAGGGGAGCTGCAACAACAGCGGGTAGAACAGGAATTTTCTTCCTGCCACCAGGAAAAGCAGAAAAAGACGCATAGGATAACTCAGCATCGCATCCTAGTTTGCTAAGGACCTTATCAGAGTTTGACTTTTGACCTCTTCCCTCCTTTTCCCTCCCACTGGACTGAGTCCATTCTTCTTTCCAGGCCCATTGGCTCTGCTTGGGTGAGGATCTTTTTGTTCAGCCAGCTACTTAGTGCTTCCTTCATGGAGAAGGTCTCACAAGTTTAAAAGTTCCAAAGATTCCTCTCTGATGTACCTGCTGTCCTCTCTGCTCCACAGCAGCCTACTCTCTCCTCTTGAGTGCTGGCTGGGGCAATAGCTGTGGAGGACCACCTGAGCAGCTCTCCTTGAAAGAAGAGTGACTGTCTCCATTTTGACTGAGCCTGACCCTATTTCCTCATATTGTTCTGTACAGAGCTGGCTAGGACTTCTGTTTATCCTTCAGTTGGCCTTAAGCGATGTGTATTGGTCTAGCTGAGGTACTGGTGATAGTCTTTGAAGGTGGCACGCGTGTTTCCCTGGTAAACCTGCTGTTCTTTAATGTGAGCTGGGTGGAGACAGGAAGGCAGAGCTAATGCCCCATGCCACCAGCTGGGAACAAGCCTCGAGATAGAGGCTATGATTTCCTGGGGCTTGAAAAGCTGAAGCACCAGACTTACCAAAATATTAGATACTATATAATGCAGATTACTCTCTCTGCATATCCTCTCTGCATATCGCAGAGGTAAATTCAGGCCACCCACCTAGCTCAGCTCATAGTACTCACCCACTTCCCACAATTCTCAGTTAATCCTCCTCAAGCCACTTCTCCACTAAATAAAACCAGGTGAGGCCCTGGGTCACTCTCTTGGTTCCAGAAAGCCATCTTCATGGCTGGACTTAGAGCCCCTTGACTTCCCAATGATCAAAAATATAATTTAGTGTCTTTATTTTCACCATGGGTTGCATTTAATGTGGTAGATTGGGATCAACTTGATGGAATTCCAATAACGTAACTTTGGGATTATAAATATTGGCTTCTTGGACCGAGATGAGGACATGGAAGTGTCTCCTACAAATAGTACACCAGAAAGGGACCTGTTGGAGGTCTTGGCATGAGAAAGAGGAAGAAGGAAAAAGAGAAGGTGAAGGTAAAGAGGAAGAGAAGGAGGAGGAAAAGGACACAGAGGAGAGGCATAGAGAGAAAAAATAAGAGGAGAGGAGAGGAGAGGAGAGGAGAGGAGAGGAGAGAGGAGAGGAGAGGAGAAGAGAAGAGAAGAGAAGAGAAGAGAAGAGAAGAGAAGAGAAGAGAAGAGAAGAGAAGAGAAGAGAA
>NW_004524588.1:1830818-1833612 GCF_000260255.1 Octodon degus
AGAGAAGAGAAGAGAAGAGAAGAGAAGAGAAAAGAGGAAAGAAGAGAAGAGGAAAGAAAAAAGAAGACTGCTATGATGTTAGAAGGTCAAGTTCACAAATATTTTAGGAACCAGGACAGGGAGCTGAGGGCTGGCCAGATGGGGTTAGGGCAGATCACCAGAAAGCCAGTGAATTTGTAGTGGGCCCCTTCCTCTCCCAACTGGGTATCAAACAGGCTTCTTTAATATTATTTAATTCAGAGTAGAATGCCCAGACATGGGTCCTCATTTTCAGAGGAGTACCATTAATTTCAGCTGTAGTATCCAGCCTGGTCAGAGACAAAGAAATCACTGGGTCTTGAAGAGAAATTTGTAACTCATCCTGAGGAAGGGAAGAAGTAGATGTCCTCGGGCTATGAAAAAGTGGAAATTTTCCCCGTGCAGCTTTCTTTGTCAGTTTCTGTTGAGGTCAGGCCCATTTCTCTGGAGAAGACTTGTCTGTCCACTTGCACCAAGCTGATTTTTTCATGCTTCTTTTCCTCTCAGCTGATCTTAGGGTAGCTGTCAGTGTCCAGGATGCTATGCTGGCTTTGGTTTTTCTTACTGCTTTATTGTATGACAAAGCAAAAAGAAACTGGCATGGCGGCTCATGCCTGTAAGAGTAGCACTCTGGAGATGGTCACCCGGGGTGTAGTGACTGTCTCAAAATCACACAAACAGACACAAAAACCAAAATGACTACATTAGTAAGGTAGTGATGTTTCCCTTTTGGCAGGCTGTCATCACCTGCCATGACGGTAGCCCTGGGAGACCCTGCTTGTTGTTGGTTCCAATGTTTATATGGTCAAGGAGCCTCCAAATGTCTGGATTAGATGTTCTATAGGATATGCTGAGAGTCAAATCTTAGTTATATTTCATTAAAGAAGAACTTAATGGGAATAGCCCCTTCTAGATTGCATTCCTTTCTTCCTTGGATTTAGAAAGAGCCACATACATTGCTCTCTATCCATTAGTTGTTGCTCTTAGCTTTCAGAAAAGGTTGTGGAGCACCAGTTTTGGAATTTTTCTTCTGTTGCAATCTGAACAATGCATATCTAGAAGCCCAATATTGACTGCTCCTTCCTGAACAGAGTTTCTCAAAATGTAAGCACTGACTACTCCCTTCAGGACTTGGCACCACTTGACTTTCCACCTGTGAGTGAGAGGAAACTTGTGAGCACCCTGGACTCAGGAGCACATCATATTCTGTGAATCAAGAGAGTATGGGGATCACTTTCCCTGGGAAGTCATTGAGCAGTTCTTTTCTTCTCTACTCGTTCCATTAGAATTAAAGGATGATCTCCTTGAATTTGCCACTGAGAGTGAAATATTGGTATAGAGGTAGCCACAGGCCAGTATTTAACAGATCTGTTTCAACCCCAGGCCTAGAGATGGCCATAGACTTATACTGTACTGGGAGGGTGCCTACTATCAGGAACAATGGACAAGCAAGCACTGCTGGGTTAAAACTCTAGCACTCTAGAGGGCAACCTGATTCCCTCCAACATACTCAATTTTTACCATTAAGTATGCCCATACCTGTGTTTTAGTTTGTTTTTCCAGAATTCTCCATTAATGTGGAATTTGATTCACCTCCTCTGACTTTTGGAGGAAACCAGTAAGGCCAAAGGCAAAGAATCCTGTCTTCAAATATAGAGCATTTTTTGTCTGTCTCTCTTTTCTTCCTTACATCTCATTGGGTAGGAAGTTTCTGTTGTGGTAACTTATATTTTGGTGTATTATTGCTATTTTCTTCTCTGAGGTAAGTTAAGCTTAAATAAACTAACTCTGAAACTTGCAAAATAAAAATGTTTCCATAACATTTATTTTGCTTTTCTTTCTGTTTTTGAGGTAGGATCTGGCTATGTGGCTCAGACTGGCATTAATTTCCTATATGGCTGACACAGACCTTAAAGTCGAGAAGTTCCTGTTGCCTCAGCCTCCTGAGTGCTGCTATTACAGGCAGGTACCACCATGCCTGGCTCCCACACGATTTTAACCACTTAAGTCTAATGACTATGCACTTCACTTATCCCTGATCAGTGTTTGGATCTTGATCTTTGGAGTCAGCCTGTGGGCTCAGAAGGGGCGAGTTCTTTGGTGGTTCCATAAGCTTGACGGCTTGCTCATCTGGTTGGGCTTAATCCTCTATCTTCTATTGCAGATGATCACATTTCAGATACAACTTTGTCAGTGGATATTTTGAGAGTTGTAAAGTTCATTTGAATCTATAATGAGCAGGAAAAAAAAGCCATTTGAAAACGTTATAAATGTAGTGTTTGTCCTATCTGTCCACACTCTCTCACCACCTATATTTTGTCCCTTTCCGACTGAATTCTTTGTTTGTGACATGGTCACACTTTGTAGTCCAGGCTGAACTCTAACTCGCTATGTGCCCCAGGTTGGCCTCAGACTTGAAGTGTTTTTCCTGTCTCAGGCTCCCAAGTGCTGGGCACCACACCCAGCTTTCTGTCTGCCTCTTAGTGGAAGGGTCATAAAACTTCAATTTCTGCCTCCCTTACAAACAAACTCCCACAGTGGAGGGATGTGTGAGACTTTGCCTTAAACAAAGCCTTGGACCTCATCTATAAATCATATTTCTAACCAGTCCAATTGTATCTACAAGTAATAGCTGCAGTCCAGCTCCACTCTAGGCCTATGGGAGCACAACAGGCAGTAATTAGAAGAATCTAGAGGTGTGTGCTTGCGGAGGCTGAGGAATCCATGGAGATGGCTAGAGGTGTGTGCTTGCGGAGGCTGAGGAATCCATGGAGAT
>NW_004524588.1:1833712-1837526 GCF_000260255.1 Octodon degus
CTAGAGGTGTGTGCTTGCGGAGGCTGAGGAATCCATGGAGATGGCTAGAGGTGTGTGCTTGCGGAGGCTGAGGAATCCATGGAGATCGCTGTAGGGCCTTCAACTGCGATGACCTCACTGAGGTGCATCACAGACTCTCTCATCCCCTTTCAAAATTTTTGATGCAGGATTTTCCCAAATAGCTAAGTTGCCCAAAGTGGACTGTAGTATAAAATTCTCTTGGCTCAGCCTTATGGAGTGTTGCAATTGTACCTCAGCAAGCAGAGACATTACATTTTTAACATCACTGATGTGATGAAATGGCATGATTTTTCAGTGCCTGGCTTCTCTCCTCCACCCTGATGTTCTCTGGTTGTATCTGTCTTCTCACAAACTTTTCAGTGAGGGGGCTACTCTTACAGTGTTCTTTAAGATCCATTTTAATCTATAATCATGGGAGACCCTTCAGTCTCATATCATCTAGTATATGCCTGTGCCTGATTTGTGGATCAGTTGAATTCATTGTCACAGCTGTGCTAAGAAAGCATCACTAACTTTACCTGCATTCTGGGGAAGGAGAGTGGGAAGGAGTTAGTCACCTGGGAAGCTGAGGTTTCGGGGTTCACACCCACAGTGTCTGCACCCAGAAGCCGGGGTCTTAGCCCTGGCCCTGTTGCTCACATGCTGTCTTTGGTGATGCTGTCCCACCTTCTCCTGTCACATGTCAGCGCTAATGAGTAATCATTTATTTAGCAACTGCTCTGCACATAGCTGTATTATTAGCTCCCTGAGAGTGACACAATGCAAAGTTGATTAATGTAGCTCCAGACCTCAGTGCCTTGTCATCTAGGAATTTATAAGTGTTCTCTGTGTTCCTAAATTTACTGGTCAGGACCTGACACTTTGATGTAACTATTTGTGCATACTTTGTGTGTGTGTGTGTGTGTGTGTGTGTGTGTGTGTGTGTGTGTACACGTGTGTGTGTCTGTGTAACTGTGTCTATGGCACTTGGGTTGAAGCCAGTACCTTTGCTATATCTCCAGCCTTTTTAATTTTGATTTTGAGGTATGCTCTTGCTAAGTTGCCCAGTCAGGGCTCTATCTAACTCTTGGTCCTCCTGCTCCAGTCTCTCAGGTGCTGGAATTACTGGGGTGTGCCACCACTCCCCGCTTTCCCGAACACTTGTGTCCTCCAGCACTTTTTACTTGTGTTTGCCTAGAGGCCTTTCCCATCTCCCTATAAATCTGGAGGTGTGTTTATTGGAGTCAACTGAAAGCAGCTCTTACATCGACTTACCCATCTTCTCCACAGGACTCTCCCAGATCTCGCTCTGCTCCTACCATAAAATGCTATTGTCCACTCCCTGGGACCTGAGCCTGTCTCGTTTTCAACACCTAGAAATCACAGCCCATTTTTATGGTGTGCTTTTACTGGTCCAGACACTCAGTAAGAATACTTTAACTTAGTCCTCACAGGACTCCAGAAAAAAACCCACACTTATGCCCCAACATAGAAGAAAATAACGGAGGCTCTGAGTGATGCCTGGCCATGGTCTTCTGAGTATTCCTGCAGAAGCTTGGGCCCCAGAGTCTTCAGGTTCAGCCTCCTGCCTAGCATTCCTGCTGCTCCAGTCACTGTATTTCCCAAGCAGTCTGTAAACATTTGTGTAATGACAGAAAAAGAGAACTGAGGATTGTAGGTGAGTGCAAAGGCCCTCGTTTCCATTCCTGTTCATGTACTCGCCAGTGCTTAGAGGAAGGATGTCACTGTCCCCTAAGTGCCTTTTAAACACCTGAGTCCAACTCTTCTCAAGGATTTCAGAAATTCAACTCAGCACATTTGTAGTTAATCCTTGTCCTTTTTCATGTAAAGAAATATCCTCACATTGTGCCCGGTCCCTCCACTGGCCTGTGACTTAGCACATCATTGTGTTGCTTGAGTCTTACAGTTTGCTGGTGTTATTTGACTGCAAGATTTTCAAGACTCTCCAAGCTCCTAACTATTGTGTGTGGGTTCTACTTTGCTGTGCAGTGTTTGACAAGGAAATTACTTCAAGAAAAACAGGTTGTTCTCTAGTGTGTGTGCATTTCTTTTTCATTAGTGTGAAACCCCTTTTGTGCTACACTTCCTGGGACCAAGATCAGAGAGAAAAACTGGGCAGGACTCTGCTGCAACCAAGGATGTGTCCAGGGTATGCTGGCCCTGGAGCACTAAGCAAGTCACAATAGGAGCCAGGTACACACCACCAAGAAGGACTCTACACTGAGGACATCTCTGCCAAGAGTGATTCTGAAGTCATTTAACCCCATCCTCAAGGTTCCTCACAAGAAATGGAGGATAATAATTCCTACCACACAAGTTCATGTTGAGAAACAGATCAGCTCATGCAGACTCTTCTAATTTAGGATATTTCTATTTTCATTACATAGCAGTAATTATTATCGCTATTACTCTTTCAACTTCTGGCAGCAGTGTTAAGATTCCCTTTGTAACAGGGAACTCTGTAGAGTCTGTGTCTCCTATAGGTGCTGAGTGTGATGTTGAGACCCTTTATCTGACATAAGGGACTCAGAAAAGGTGTACATGGCTGTGACTTGGATGCTACTCTTGAAGCCCTGGGTCAGGAAGGCAGCTGCTTCAGCAGCTGGTGGAACAATAATGTCATTGTGTTCTCCCCATCTCTGGAAAAGGCAGACAAAGATGGTGCATATAATAGTCGGCATTACAACCTATTTTGTAAAAGATATTATCAGAGTTTAACTTTAGACATCCTCCTTCCGTCTTCCCCCCACCGCTGGTCCCTGTCCAGCTTTCCCTCCAGGGCTATTCCCTGGGTTGGGTGAGGCTTTTGTTTAACACTGCCTGAGGAATGTTGCCTGAGAGGACAAGGAGTGGAGGGTTCTGTCCATAAAAGCCCAGAAGAGGGCCGGCTGAGGAGCAGGCAGTCGCGCCTGCTCTCCCGGTTGGCACCATGCTCTGCAAGGCTCTGGTCCTCTGTTCCCTGTGTGTCTTGGCTGAGGCTTTGCCCTTACCAGACCTAGGTAAGAAATCTGTGGTGTGATGCAGTGTGATATGATGCGAAGTGGTGATGTGATGCTATGTGATGTGATCTCATGCTATGTGATGTGTGTGGGGGGAGAGTGAGGACAAGAGATTATGAAAGCTACAAGTTCAGTTGGGGAAAGGCAGCTGGCACATGTGCTCTGGCGCCTTGGGGAGTTGAATGAGTAAGGTATGATTTAGTTTATGGGTTTGGATTGATCTCATGGCTGAGCCAGATGGGATTAGGGCAGGTGACCAGGGAACAACTTAAGTTTTCCTGTGGATCCCATCCCACACTGAATGGTAAAGAGGCCTATTGAACACTGTTTAATTTATTATAAAAAGCCTGGGAGAGAGTTGTCCTTTATTTTACAGTGGAGTACAGTTAATGTCAGAGAGTTATAGCAGCCAATCTTGCCACAGACAATGGTGATTGCTTGGTCTAAGATGAGAACTTATAAATCATTGTGAAGCATGAAACAAATATGTTGTCATCAACCACAGATGAAAAGAGCTTTTTCACCCCAAAATTTTCCTTATAGTGTCTTCTTGAGTTCAGGCCCATTTCTCAGGAGTAGATATGTTCATAACCTTGGATTAAGATGGATGAGGGATTCTTCTTCTTCTTCTTCTTCTTCTTCTTCTTCTTCTTCTTCTTCTTCTTCTTCTTCTTCTTCTTCTTCTCCTCCTTCTCTTTCTTTCTTCTTCTTCTTCTTCTTCTTCTTCTTCTTCTTCTTCTTCTTCTTCTTCTTCTTCTTCTTCTTCTTCTTCTCCTCCTCCTCCTCCTCCTCCT
>NW_004524588.1:1837626-1840403 GCF_000260255.1 Octodon degus
CTCTTCTTCTCCTTCTCCTTCTTCTCCTCTTTCTCCTCCTCCTTCACATCTTCCCCTCTTACCCAGGCAGCTGTCAATTTCTGGGATGTTTGATTGGTTTTTCTTATTGCTTCGAATGTGTAATAAAGCAAAGTGAGGCCGGCATAGTGCCTCATATCTGGTAACATTCCAATGCCAGCCTAGGCTATCATGAGACTCTGCCTCAAAAAAAAATGAAAAAAGGGAAAGGACAGCTTTAGAGACATAGTAGTTTTGCCTTCCCTGGCAGGGTGTGCCCACCTGCCACAATGACTGCATTTATTCTGAATGCCGCCCAAGGCTGCCCCACTTGTTATTCAGCAGACCTTGATAGCACTGCTGCTTACACGGTCAGCCTGCCTAGGATGTCAAGATTGGGTGTTCTATGGGACATGCTCAGAATGATGTCTTAACTATAGTTCATGAAAGGAGAAAGTAACCAGAAGAGCCCTTTTGGAGTTGATTCCATTCTTGCTTATATTTAGAAATAGTCATTTTCTATGAGCCATAACCCCTTAGTTTTTACTCTTAGCTCTCAGAAACCTGCAAAAGTTAAGGTGGATCAGTCTTAGAAAGTTAATTCTGCTCCCATCCAGACAATACACAATCAGAGGCACACTATTGAGTACTTTTTGCTGCACAGAGCCCCTCAAAGAGGGAGCATTGACTACTCTCCCGGAAGCAGTGGATGCTGACTTTTAACTGCTGGGAAAGAGACTTTTGTGACATTGGTGGATCCAGGAATCACTTCATGTTCTATGTTTTCCCCAGAGAAAGGAAGGGTGCAGCTAGGAACAGGAAGGCTGTGGAGAAACACTTCCACTAGACTGGTTTAAGCTCTTCTTTTCTTCTTAGCTCCTCTAGATTTGGTCACTTACCTACCTGAATTGGCCAGCATTATAAATGAGCTCCATCCTGGTATAGATGTAACCAGGCACAAAGATTTAACAGCTGGAGTAGCTCAGACCTCTGGACCAGATTTGCCCGGAGGCATATTCCAGGATACACAGACTTTCAGTAAGTGAGGGCCTTGCTTCAGGGGAGCCTGGGGCAGGCATCACTATCCCTGCAATGATATTACATTTCGGGTATCTTCTCCTCCATGTCTCACTGAAACCCTACTTTCCTCCAGCACACTGAATTCACATAATGAATAGTCAAAACTGTATTTCACAATTTTTTCTAGAAATCTCTGCTGCCTTGCAGTTGGACATGGCACCCCTCTGTCTTGGCTCTTTTTCTCTTGCTAAGATAAAATACCCAACACCCAAAGTTAAAGGAGGAAATGCTTATTTCATCCCACAGTCTGCAGAGCTTTCATCCAGCTGATTCCAAAGCAGGGCAGCATGGCAGAGGGGCATCACAGAGAAGAAACAGCTCAGAGCTCAAGGTAGAGGGGACAGAAGGCAGCTACAGGCAGTAGCAAGCCTGCCCTCCCACACTTCTTCTATATCCCACCCAGGCTGTAACTCTGTTGACTGATTCCACTCACACCAGGGTGGGGCTGCTCCCATCCACAACCTTATCATATCTTAATGTAGAGCCACACACCCTAACATAGCTACTACCAAAGCCCCACCTATGACTGCACAGAGCCCCATGGGATGTCTAGACACAGTACATAATGACAAATGAGTTCACTGTTGATGCAGACCCAGTTGTGAACCAAGATCCAACTGTTGGTGATGTCCTGACCTTTGGATTAGAGTCCACCAGAAACATATTCCAGGAGGACACACAGACTGCCAGTAAGTGGGGACCTTGCTTCAGGGAGGTGCGGGCAGGCATCGCTGTCTCCTATCTATTCCATGCCTCAGTGAAACCCTGCTTTCCCCCACTGTGCTAGATGTTCACAGTTAAGTGGTAGCCACACTTATAGTTCAAATTTTTGTCCCAGAAATTCTCAGGTGATTTGGAGTTGGAAATGTCCTCTAGGTCTTCATTCTTATTCCCTTGCTAAGATAAAATACCCAACACCCAAAGTTAAAGAAGGACATGTTTATTTTAGCTCGCAGTCTGCAGAGCTTAAATCCAGCTGATTCCAAAGCAGGGCAGCATGGCAGAGGGCATCACAGAGGAGAAACAGCTAATGACAAGGCAGAGGGGGCAGAAGGAAGCTACAGGAAGTAGCAACCCTGCCCTCCCATGCTTCTTTGTGTCCCACCTGAGCTATAACTATTGATTGATGCCGCTCACTTGAGGGTGGGGTGACACCCATCCACAACCTTAGAACCAGTATCACATCTTAATGTAGAGCCAAACACCCTAACACAGCCACTCTCCAAAGCCCCATCTAAGACTGCCTGGGGCCTGATTAGGATGTCTAGATATAGTCCATATTAACAAATGAGCTCACTGTTGATACAGATCCACTCGTGAACCATGATCCAACTGTTGGTGACGTCCTGACCTCTGGATTAGAGTCCACCAAAAACATATTCCAGGAGGACACACAGACTGCCAGTAAGTGGGGGCCTTGCTTCAGGGAGGCATGGGCAGGCATCGCTGTCTCCCATCTACTCCATGCCTCAGTGAAACCCTGCTTTCCTCCAGTGTGCTGGATTTTCACAGTTAAGTGGTAGGCACACATAGTTCAGATTTTTGCCCCAGGAATTCTCAGGTGATTTGGAGTTAGACATATATGCTCTGTCTTCACTCTTATTCTCTAGCTAAGGTAAAATACCCAACACCCAAAGTTAAAGAAATATGCTCTGTCTTCACTCTTATTCTCTAGCTAAGGTAAAATACCCAACACCCAA
>NW_004524588.1:1841448-1843098 GCF_000260255.1 Octodon degus
TTAATGATTTTTTTCTTTACAAGAAGTTTTGGACAATTTCATTTTTGTGCATCTTGTTATGATTTTATTTAAATGTCTTTGCAAAAGGTTCATTTTTCTTGGAAATGTGGTATTATAAGTTGAACTAAATTCAGAAATTATAAATCTTTAAAAAATGCTTGTAACTATTGTTTGAAGCAAGGTACAATTCCCCTATGAAGCATGCTATCACTATGTATATAAAAAATGTACCAATAAAAAAAATTCAAGGAAAAAAATTTAAAAAATATATTTAAAAAGAAGAAAGGTAACTAAGACAAGCAGTCTGTATCAATTTCCAATTTAACAGAACCATAACTATTTTCTCTGATAACAAACACTACATTCTTTGACATGTGGATCTCTCCCCTACAATGCATAGAGCAACAACTCCTGCTTATACATACATCAGTTCTTCAAACAACAGCATTCCTGATACAGTTCATTGAACAGCTATTTTGACAGCTGTTTTAAAAATCTATAATAGATATAAGTGAGCACTCCAATGTTTGCAAATATTGTCTTCCAGAATGTATCATAAATAAGTTTTAAGAAAAGCTTTCAAGTTATTACTATGATCTTATGAAATAGTTAATTTGAGGTGATAGAGCACATGTGAAGTCTGCTAAATTGCCACGTATTGCCTCATTTTGTAGCCTAAAAATTAATTTCCCTGTTAGAGGGCATGTTGTAAAGAATATCACATAAATAAATTGCTCTCAATTTTTGTAATATAGCGCAATCCAAATTCTTTTTTTTTTTTTTTAATGTATTTGATACAAAGTCTCACTATGTAGATTGGACTCATAGTGATCCTCCTGTTTTCGGCCACCTAGTGATGGGATTACAGGTATGCACCACCATGCCTGGTCTCAGTGGCCCACTCAGTGTGTCCAGGGAGGTGGCATGTGGTCCTAGGGCTCATAACCCAGTCCTTGACTTTGCCAGGCAGGTGTTTAGACTGCTGAGCTACCTCACCAGCCCACTGAGCTATCTTGTCAGCCCAATCCAAATTATTTTCTTTCATTCAGTTATATAGTGTCAAGTTCAAAAAAGGCTCTTTTCACTATATTTATTGTTACTTTTCTCTTAACAGACATGGCATCTTAGAATCATTTGAGGCTAAATTTGTTGTATTTATTACAGTGTGAGGATTTTCATTTATTCTTGAATAATTTTCATGTGATTGAAATCTTTATATTTTTCTCTATGCACTTGAATACAAGAATCATTTTAAGTTACCTGCCTAATATCAAGAGTTAAATTCCAAATCTCACAAACTGTAGCCTCAATAATATATTTTTACTCCTTCATGTCAAAAAAGTTAAATATTCTTTATGAAGTAACTCATCTCAGAATTCAGTGCTACAAAAATATGAGCAAAGGGATGGCCAAATAGCTCAGTGGATTAAAGCATCTGCAAGCAGGTGCAGGGGCCAGTAATTCAATCCCTGGGCCTGCAGAGCTAGCCCCACACCAGGGCACACTGAGACAGTAATTGAGACTGAGCGTGGTGGCATGCACCTGCAATCCCAGCTCTTGGGAGACTGTAAACAGGCGAATCACTACAAGTCCAATCTAGTAGTAAGACCCTGAATACCCTGTAGACCCGTCCCTAAAATGCAAATATAT
>NW_004524588.1:1843198-1846403 GCF_000260255.1 Octodon degus
GGTACATTCTGAGTAAGCAAGAAGTATTTCCTTATGAAACAGGGAAATAAACTTGAAAACACTCTAACATTCCAGAAAGCACTATATATTTACTTTATAAAAGTAACTGTATGACTGGAATATTTCTTTAGGTTCTGCCGCTCTTCCACCTCATCTGATAGGATCATCAAAGAAGAACCAAACCTGTAACACTCAGCTACATCTCTGAGCATGGGAAGAACTCATACACAGGGGTCAGAGCACAGGGAAACTGGTGAATCTGGAGTCTTAAATAAACAACTTCAGTACATATAGAAATTTCTTTTATTCTTTCATTCTATTCAATTCATTCTAAAACTTAGATTTCTCCTCATGCAAATAGATTGAGCTCAGACCTGGGCTCCTGTGGCCCTTGAGAAACTAGAAGAGCTTCATAACAGAAACTACAGGCTAGGAGCACAACATCACAACTCCAAACTTGTCCGACTGAAATGTACTTCCTGAAAGAGAAACCTGCCTTCTGCTGGTTCCTCCTCAGTTCAAAGCAGAGCTCTGGAATATACTATTTGCTTCTTGAACTTTTTATTGACATGTGTACACAGCATGTGTCAATTATAGTCCTTGTGGGAAGTTGGTAGAGTACATAACACCTCTTAATTCTTTTTCTAATCCCCTCCCCTCCCCTTTCCCTATCCCTGTTTCCTGGTCCCAGTCCCTTTCACAAAACATTCTCAAATTGTGGTAAAATCACATAGCATACAATTTCCTATCTTAATCATTTGAAGTGTACAAGTGAGCTAGTGTTCAGTACAAACATACTGTTGTGCAATCTCACAATGCCTGCCAGGGTCATTTCCAACTAAACATTGAACTACTTTTCTTTGATTAAAATTCTCTACTATTGTCTCATTGTGAGGGGGCCATTAGATCCTGGAGAGAGGGGAGCAATCTCAACAGGATTGTTGGGCTTTGTTAAGACCCTCAGAGATTAAAAATGCTTGCTGAACCAGAGCCTTGGAGTAGACATCAAGCAAGTGGGACCCTTTTTATGTATTCTGAAAGTAAAGTCCATTGGATCTGCTAGTAAACAGTGCTTGAGTAACTGGGAAGTCTAAAGTGGTGCTTGGACTTTTTCTTAGGAATTGGGTGAAAGAACTGGCACTAAGTGAGAAACCATTAAGAAGAATTATGGGCTAATTTGTGTCCAACACTTGACTACATACAGAGACATGAACCTTAACAGGTGATTTAGTCCATTCATGTCATGTTATGTTATTGTTTGTTTGTGTTCCATAGAATTCTTTATATACTCTGAATTTTAATCCCTTATTATATTAAAATATTTCCTGTTCTGTAGGATTGTTTTTAATCCGCTATGTATGTCCATTCATGCATAGAAATGTTTAATTTTATGTAGTCCAACTTATCTTTTTTTACACTTCCAAGACATCATGCCAATCCAATGTAATAAGTCCTTTCTCTTAAGAACCTTATAATGTTAACTGTCATACTTGAGTCTTTATTATGAGTTAAACTGTGCTTACAGCATTGGAAAGGAATTGTCCCACTTCACATTTTCCCCAGGTTCCCCAGAAGCATCTGTCAGCTCTTCCCTAGTGGAATAGTGTTGGCATCCTTATTGCCAATAATTTGATCACACATGTGAGGGTTTATTTCTAGGTTCTGTTTTCTATTGTCCTCATTAATAAGTCTATCTTTATTCTAGTATCCCATTGCTTTATTGTGAACCTGTAATAAGTTTTCCAATTAGGAAATTTGTAACCTTTGAATTCTCTCATTTTCCTTAATTGTTTTAAAATTCAATATAAATTTTAGCATGGGTTTTCTTTATTTTTACAAAGAAAACAAAACAAAACAAAAAAGGCCACTGGGATTATGACAAGTATTGTGTGTTAGTCACCTTTCTCTTGCTGTGATGAGATACCTGAGAGAATAGTCATAAAAGAAGAAGGTGTATTTTAGCTCCTGGTTTTAGAGATTCCATGACGGTTTGGTCCTCTTACTCTTACGCCTGTGGTAAGGCAATGTGACAAGGTTTTAGGAACATGTGGAGAAGAGTACTCACCTCAGGGCAGCCACAGAACAAGCAGGGAGCATGAGGGAGGGCCTGAGATAAGACATTCTTTTGGGGCAGGGCAGTGATAATAAAAATACCACTTAGTCATTACTCAGTTGATGAGCATTTGGGTTATTTCCAAGATTTACTTATGACATATTGTGCTGCTATAAACATGGGTGCACTTATATCACTGGGGTATGATTCCAGTTCTTTGAAAAAATACCCATGAAGAGAATAGCTGTCTTGAATGGGATATCCAATCATAGCTTTTGAAGGAATCTCCACACTGATTTCCATAGTAGTTGTACCAGTCCGCATTCCCACCAATAATAAAGAAGGATTTCTTTTTCTCCACAGCCTCTCCAGCATTTGTTATTTGCTGACTTATTGATGTTAGCCATTCTTTCTGGGGTGAGATGAAATCTCAGTGCTGTTTTAATTTGCATTTCTCAAATGACCAATGATGTTAACATTTTTTCATATATTTATTTGCCATTTATAGTTCTTCCTCTGAGAAGTGTCTATTCATCTCTGATGCCCACTATTGGATTGGGTCTTTGAATTTAGGGGGCTTAATTTTTTAAAACTCTATATGTTCTAGATAGAAGGTCTTTGTCAGAGGGACAGTTGACTATAAATTTTTCCCAGTTTGTGAGTTTTCTTTTCACTCTGTTGGAGATTTGCTTGGAAGTGCAGAAACCTTTCAAAAAGATGAGATCCTAGTGATTGATTCTTTGAAGTATTCCCTGTGCAGTTTGGTTTTTGTTCACGAACTCTCTACTTACCCCTATGTCTTTAGGAGTTCTACTTACATTTTCCTCCAGAAAATTTAGTGTTTCTGTTTTAATATTTAAAGCTTTGATTTTCACTGTAGCTTTGGGCATGGTGCTAGGAACAGGTTCAGTTTTAGCCTTTGGCGTGTGGAAAGCACTGTTTATTAAACAGGCTATCTTTCTTCCAGTGAGCATGTTTGGCCCTTTTATAAAACATAAGGTGGCTGAGTATATTTGCAGTTGTGTCTGCATCTTCTAATCTGTTCCATTGATCCTCACATCCATCTCTATGACAGTACCATGCTGATTTTTTTCTTTTCAAAGTTTTAATGATAAACATATAGCAATGAGACAGTTTCAAATCAAATTGAAA
>NW_004524588.1:1846503-1854013 GCF_000260255.1 Octodon degus
GTTCATAATAACAAATGAGTTCACTGTTGATGCAGACCCACTCGTGAACCAAGATCCAACTGTTGGTGATGTCCTGACCTCTGGATTAGAGTCTACCAGAAACATATTCCAGGAGGACACACAGACTGCCAGTAAGTGGGGACCTTGCTTCAGGGAGGTGCGGGCAAGCATCACTGTCTCCTATCTACTCCATGCCTCGGTGAAACCCTGCTTTCCTCCAGTGTGTTAGATTTCTGAAATATAGTGGTAGCCACACTTATAGCTCAGACCTTTCCCCTGGAATTCTCAGGTTCCTTGGAGTTGAGCATATCCTCCTGTGTCTTCCTTGTTTTTCTCTTGTTTTCCTCTTACATCTGAGATAAAATACCCAACACCCAAAGTTAAAGAAGGACATGTTTATTTCATCCCAGTCTGAAGAGCTTTAATCCAGCTGGTTCCAAAGCAGGGCAGCATGGCAGAGAGGCCTCACAGAGGAGAAACAGCTCAGGGCTCAGGGCAGAGGGCGCAGAAGGCAGCTACAGGAAATAGAAAGCCTGCCTTGCCCTCTTCTTTTGTGTCACACCTGAGCTATAACTATTGGTTGATGACACTCACCTGAGGGTGGCGTGACTCCCATCCACAACCTTAAAACCAGTATCACATCTTAATGCAGAGCTACACATCCTAACATAGTCACTCTCCAAAGTCCCACCTAAGACTGCCTGGGGCCTGATTCGGATGTCTAGATATAGTCCATAATAACAAATGAGCTCGCTGTTGATGCAGACCCACTCGTGAACCAAGATCCAACTGTTGGTGATGTCCAGACCTCTGGATTAGAGTCCACCGGAAGTATACTCCAGGAGGACACACAGACTGCCAGTAAGTGGGGACCTTGCTTCCAGGAGGTGCAGGCAGGCATTGCTGTGTCCTATCTCCTGCATGATTCAATGAAATCCTGCTTTCCTCCAGTGTGCTGGATGTCCACAGAAAATGGCCACAACTGTTTTTCCTTTTCCCCCCAGAGTTCCCTACTGCCTTGGTGTTGGACGTGTCTCCCTTTGACTCAGTGGAAGAAACCAATGAGGCTGCAGGTCAGATCCTTCCTTCTAATATGCAGCACCTTTTTCTTTTCTTTTTTGTTTCCTTGATGGTATATCATTGCATAGGAAAGTCCTGTTGTGGTAACTATTATTTGGGAATAATGTTGCTGATCCGTTCTTTGGGGTAGGGCAAAATTTTGGCCAAAGAAGTTTGAAAAAATGAAGGAGACATAAGCATTTCCCAAAGTAATCACTGACAGTTGGAATTCACTGACTTCCTACATTGCTGATCCATGACATCTGTGCAGTCTTCTTGGAACCATTCTCTGGGCTACTGTATGGACAGTAGCTCTTTGGGGCCTTCATAGGGTTGGTGGGTGTGTTGAAGACCACAGGATTAATCACCCCATTTTCCTTTCATGATTTGTGTGTAAGCTTTCTATGGGAAGCTTTTGGTAACTGTAAAAGTCATTTGTACTGAGACTGAACAGAAGACAAAGAGATTTAAAACCCTTCTGGTCATGCTGCTCCAACCCTCCATATATTTATATACATTTTTTTCTCTGACCCTTAGTGACATGGTCATAAGACTGCAATGTCTTCCTCCTTCACAAAAAAGTCATATAATTTGAGAGATGATTGAGGTTTTTCCTATGTTAGCACCCTTGGGCCACACCTAGGTTTCTGAACAATCTGATTGTATCTACAAATGATAGCTAAGCTGTATTCCAGCACTGCTGTAAGTGCATTAGAACACTGCATGCACTCGTTGGAGAAATCTAAGAGTAGCACTTTAGTGCAGGCTGAAAGACTTGCTTAAATGAGTTTGTTTGTGTGGATTTAAATTTTGGTGGTAAAAGTCTTCTTCACAGAAAATACATCTGAGTAACACAGTCCTACCATAGTATTATGCCCTATAGTGGCTGTGAATGGACCACTGATGTCATATATATTCTGCCCAGGATCTTTGCAAATCAGGAATTTGTCCTCCTTGACTATAAAACCAAGAAGCAGCCTCACAGCCCAGACCGAGATGGCCATTTCTGGAAACGGGAATCACCTGTTTCCACCTCTGCCTTTCGAGAATTCACTTCTGACTGTGACAGTGACAGCAAACCCAGATGCTGCTGCTTTTAGTAGGAGGAGAAATCCAGGAGCTTTTAATATTTTAAATCAATGAATTTATGTCATTACTTCTGGCACATGTTATTCCCTTTGAGGAGCTGACGAGTAGTGGATAAAGCTAAAGATCTTTGCTTTTCCTTCTGTTCTTGGACTTTGAGAGGTTTTCTGTGGAAGGATCTTAGGGGTACTAGGAGAAGTGGCACTTGGTACCCTGCCCATTTCACATCCTTCTCACTCGGGCACAATGTTCACAGTGACCACTCTCGGAGCAAAGAGATATAGCAGGGATTCAAGAACAACTGTCAAGTTCAAGCGCTTCTATCAGTGACTTCTATGCGTGAGGGAGACCAAAGCTTTCACCAAGTCACCCAGGCATGCATTTGTGTTATAGCCTCTGATAAGAGATTAGCCCTGCCACAGTACCTCAGAGGCTAGGAGCAGGAAGGTTCCACTCAAGGCATTTAAAACACAAGAGAAATGAAATGCCACGTGCAAGGTCACAGTGGGAAAAAACAAAAGATGAGCCTGGTCTTTTGAGTACTGGGTTCTCTTGGTAACTTTTGCTTTGTTTTTAATTTAGAAAAAGAAACAACATCTACAGCAAACGGGGCTACTTATCTGTTATCCTCCAGTTACTGAGAAGAAACAAATGTTTGAAGACACTACCACATGCTACAAGAGAATTCACAATTGTAGAGAAGTAGTGAAAATTAGATGTACACAGCTGAGAGAAACATCAAGACTCTGATCTTGGATGAGGGCTGTGTATTGTACTTGCAGAGAGAGGGGCATTTCTTAGCTCCATCCCATTTCATATGGGCTGAATAAACTTTCACCGAAATGCATCTTGAGAGTTTTCATTTTAGAAGGGAAGAGGTTGATTAGTTGCTTTGTGTTGATATCCATAATAATATTATTTACCTGTGACACTTTACAAACAGGAACTAGCCTGTGAGGGTCTGGAGCAGAACAGGAAATAAATCCGTGGGAAGTGTATTAGTTTTCCTATTGCTACTGTGGTATGTTATCATCACTTGTAATTTAAAGCAACATGATTTCTCTTCATACAGCATTGCATCTCAGAAGTCTGAAATGGTTCTCATGGGGTTGAATCCATGAGCCAGGGCTGAGTTCCCTTCCACAGGCTCCAGAAAGAATCCCACTTTCTTCCTCACATTCCTTGGTCCTTTCACTCTCCAGAGCCGGTGATGGCCAGTTCATTCTCTCATCAGCCCACTACCCTGTCACCCACTCTTCTGCCTTCTCTTTGCACACTGAAGGGAACAGACAACCTGCGTAATCCAGGATGATCTCTCTTATTTTAATGGTACTTGATTAAGAAACTTAACTTCCCTTTGCCATGTAGTAAATCATAGCGTCTGGTTCTGAAAGTAAAGAGTGCACATGTTTGTGAAGCTGCTGTTGTCAGGTTGCTGACAGGACTGAGCTCTTATTAATGTTCACTGGATTTGGCTCAGTGAGAGGCAAAGAGAGTCAACAGGCTTCTTTTATGATAACATCGAATTTTTTTCAAAAACATACATAGACATTTATCAGGCAAGTGGGACCTTTTTTTAAATGTATTTAGGACAAGGTCTACAGGGTCTCACTACACAGATTGGACTTGTAGTAAGCCTTCTATTTTCAGCCTCCCAAGCACTGAGATTACAGGCACGTGCCACCACACCTAGTCTCAGTCACCATCTCAGCACACCCCAAGAGCTGGCCCAGCACAACACTCCGGGGATCAAACCCCCAGCAAATGGGAACTTTTTGATATATTCTGAAAGTAAAGTCTATTGGATTTGCTAATAAACAGATTTGCTAATAAAATTTGCCTTATGTTATTTCCTTATCTATAGTATATTTTAGTGTATTTCATTGTACTGATTTTTAGCTGAATGTCATACATTTTATAACAGACATATAAACTATCATTTATATACTGTGTTTGATATAACATAGCTTAATGATGTTAAGTTATTTAACATAGCATATAGTCTAATACAGTGCTCTCATGTTTAATGAGATGTATTTAATGAAAGTTTAATAACTGTTTCCTGCATTCACAACTCTGGGCTATGGTGGATGTTAGAGGATGTGAGAGGACTCTACCTTCGTAGAGAGTCAATGAAAAAGTGATTATGCAGAGCAGCACAAAAATCATATAGCCAGAATTTTTAGGAAAATACAGGCTTAGATTAAGTATCAGAGATAAATGCATTTACTTGATAATTATATCACAAAATTGCTTAGTCATTTCAGTAGAGAATGACTCTTCCAATTTACATGATCTCCACCTTAGACAAGAGGGACTCAGCAATTCACTCACTGCAGCACAAGTTTAGCCACCCCATCAATATTCATCTTCCCTAGGAGGCCAGTGAGATAGCTCAACAGACTAAAGCTCCTGCTTAGGCAAGCTTAGGCAAGCACAGGGACTGTATTTCAATCCCTGACCCCATATGCCCCACCAGCCCCACTCCAAAAGTGAGCTAAGCAGGCCATTGAGTCTGGGTATAGTGGTGTATGCCTGTAATCCCAGAGCCGGGGAGGCTGAAAAACAGGAAGAGCACCAAGTCCAAGCTGTGTATTAAGACCCTGTAATAATCAAATATGTTTAAAAAAATTTCATCCTTCCCAGAAAATCTTGCTGTAGCATTTCACACAGACCAAAGCAGAAAAAGCTGAGAAGATTCTGCATTTTCTCACATTCAGATTGCTCACCACTCTTCAAGAAAAAAAGAGGTGATTGGTGGAAGATGTGAGGTATGAAATTTACATCTTACTATCAATACAAGACAATCCAATGAAGAATTTTAAGCAAAGAAAAGTAGCATAATCTTCAGTTTGAAATGACTCTGGCAGGTATGGTGAGGGAGTCATTAGATCCTGGGGAGAGGGGAACAATCTCATCAGGATTATTGGGCTTTGTTAAGACCCTCAGAGATTAAAAATGCTTGCTGAACCAGAGCCTTGGAGTAGACATCAGACAAGTGGGATCTTTTTTCATGTATCCTGAAAGTAAAGTCCATTGGATCTGCTAATGAACAGTGCCTGAGTGAGTAGGAAGTCTAAAGTGGTGCTTGGACTTTTTCTTAGGAATTGGGTGAGAGGACTGGCAAGTGAGAGAACATTAAGAAGAATTATGGGCTAATTTGTGTCCAACACTTGACTACATACAGAAACATGAACTTCAACATATGATTTAGTCCAACCATGGCTTCTAGGGTAGCCAGAATCTAGTGAGGCCAGTGTTCTCACAAGAAGAGTACATTTGGAACACTGACAGCCAGGAATGATTCATATGTACAGAGAAGACTCCATTGTGGGTGTAGGAAGGAGGTGACATTTGGAAGCCATCCATAAAGCTTTTGAAGACTATAAGCCCGCTGCCAACTTAATGTTGGACTTCTACATTCTGAACATGTGTTAAAATAATTTTCTTTTTTTTTATGCTACAGAATGTGTGAATCTGTTCCTCTTCCTTCTTGTTTCTTCCTATTTTGGCAGCCACTGGAAACTAATATGGAGCTAGTAATGTTGATGATGTGGAAATTAAAAGATCATTTTGAGGCATGCATGTTAACTTTAAAATAGATACCGGTAGAGAAATGTATGGCTGGAAGTGTTCCTCTCACCCCAAGTAGCTCTACCTCCATGCCACAGGCCTCTCATTCCTTCCAACCCATTCTCTCCTAATTATCGTCTTCTCAGGACCTCTAAGATCTGTGTTTCGTGTGTGGTGAAGCCACAGAGGACATTTTCCTTTCACTATGCATTCATGTCTTCACTCATTGCTGACTATAGAGGGTGAGAGGAGAGGCTTGAGATGAGTGAATTTGTCAGAATCATCAGCTCTATTGAAGGACCATTAAGCCAAGGACAAGGTGGACTTCCCCAGACTACCCTTTTCCAGCTGCTAAAACAAGAACAAGTCTGCCTGGCTCTGCCATTTGTGCCTTGTCACTCTCCTTCCCTTTCTATCTGAAGGTCTACCATCTGATGCCTGGTCAAGATATTCATCTCCAGGTCCCTTCTCATGTGGTGACAGAGACCAACCCACTACATTATGTCTTTCACAAAGCCCCAAAGCACAACCTTTTCTATTTTACCCACCAGAGAAGAATCACCAGTTGCTAATGTTTTCTCCCTTCTGCATACATTTTTCAGTAAGGCATGGTGTCACCCACCCATAAGCCCAGCTCTAGGGACATTGAGGGAGTCAGGTCACGAGTAGGAAGCCACCTTGAGCCACCAGAGTCAGAAGCTGCTTAAAACAAAGAAGAGCTGTGTGATTGCTGTACATAACAACATAAAAATTTATGTATTTATATGAGAAAAATAAAGTAAATGAAAAATACAGAAAACTAAAAATATATGGAAGACGAATAGATATTAGGCCTAGAAAACAAACAATATCCAAAAGACCTAATCTTTTTTACCTTCTTCATTGACTCTCATTTATTCAGATAAAAACCAAACAAAATCCTATAAACTCCCCAATCATTATACATTAATACCAATTTAGTCACACTTCTAAATGTACCCAAAATATTAGTTGCTACCACTATAACCCTAAGATGGCACTGTTGTGCAGAGTGAAGTAGAAAAAATGAGTTCTAACAACTTGATGCTGTTGATATTTTTCCATACAGCGCTGATCATAAACTCTAAGCCAAAAGAATCATAGTTTTCTCATCACCTTTTCCACATTTCTCTTATGCTCCTACAGCCATTTTCTTTATTAATTTAATCACAAAGTTAGTTTGATCCATACAGCCATTCTCACGGGACTGAGTCATCAGTAGCCTTATTTATGTGGGGTCCTGCATAGCTTTCTGCTTACATATTCTCTTGTCTTCTCTGGAAAGCACAGGAATATCTGAATTGGCCCCTGGGATCCATCTATAACTCTGCCTGTCCCAGTGTGGAGCCACAGTACAAGTTACACCTACCATTTGAATCTTTCATTTCAAACAGTACCACTGGCCGGCCTAGGTGTGTTATAGTTTGTACCTAGGTATCCCTGCAAAGCCTCGTGTAGTCAATGGGGCAGCTTCTAGAGTTTGCAATTAATTCCTGATCCAATGCTGGGATTATGCATGTGAGTACTACATCCAGCCTAAGACAGGTAGCCTGAATGCAATTTTTTTTCCATAATTTTATTGAGAAACAAATAGCAATGAGACAGTTTCAAATCATATTGGTAGGACAGTTTCAATAATTAACACATTGCATACATTCTTCCTAATGGTTAATTGCTGTACAAGATGTGGACATGATATCCTATTTACAAACACTGTTAGAACAAATCCCTCTATTCATTAAGAGAATGCAACTATGTATCTATTCTAATCATT
>NW_004524588.1:1854113-1855043 GCF_000260255.1 Octodon degus
ATGCAGTGTAATATTTGTTGAAACTGTACTTCTGATTTGATTTGAAACTGTCTCATTGCTATCTGTTTATCAATAAAACTTTGAAAAAAAAAGAAAACTTAGTGAATTAAAACAACACTAAAAAAAATAGTCAAATTCAGAAGGATATAAACTCAAGACTCAAAGAACAATAGAATTTCCATACACAAACAACAAATCCACCCAGAGAGAAATTAGAGAAACCAGGCCTTTCACAATAACATTCCCTCCACCCCCCACACACAAAAAAGAAATATTTAAGAATAAATCTAACAAAGAAAGTAAAAGACTTTTTTACAGTGAAAATACTAGTACTCTGGAAAAAGAGATGGGAGAGAATTTCAGAAAATGAAAAGATATTCCTTGTTCCTAATTAAGAAGAAATGTCTGTACTCTCAAATTGCTATACAGATTCAATGCAATCCAAATTAAATTACATGTTACCAAAGGACACAACCAGTGAAATAAAGTTCCTTTCCACAACCCAACCTGTGGCGCCCTCAGGAGCAGCAGCCTTGTCCCAGCTACAGTCCCTGGTGGCCCCCATGATGTGTGAACTCTCAACTCTACTCTCCCAACAGAGTGGTTGCTTCCACCCACAAGTCTAGCTCTCACTACTTGCCATCTAAGGCAGAGGTAAAATAACTTCTGACATTGACAGTCAAGCAGAAGACCCAATACTATTATGGACTACTGGACTCTTTTAGAATATTGTGCTGAGTTTACACACCTATAATATTGAAATAACAGAACCAAACCAAAAAAAAAAAAAAAAGGGATACAGATGAATGTTCATTCTGTATCTGTGTATTCAAAGTGCTTAGGATAGATATATAGTTACATTCTCTTAATGAATAGAGGGATTTGTTCTAATAGTGTTTGTAAATAGGATATCATGTCCGCATCTTGTAC
>NW_004524588.1:1855143-1857738 GCF_000260255.1 Octodon degus
TCTCACTGCATTTCAAACATCTTAGGCATAATAAGGAACAGGTATTTTTCATCAAGTATTGATATGTTGAACTTTAAGTCCCTACATAATATCATGCTGATTTTATCACAGTAGCTTTATAATATAATTTTAGATCAAGGATTGTGATACCTCCTGCCTTTCCTTTGTTTCCCAGGATTGCTTATGATATTTTGGATCACTTCTGGTTCCAAATGAATTTGTAGGAAGTTTTCTCTAGCTCAATGAGGTACACTAATGGTATTTTAGTCAGGATTGCATTGAATTTGTATAACAATTTGGGAAGTACAGCCATTTTCACAATGTTGGTTCTTTCTATCCAGGAGCATAGAATATTTTTCCATTTTCTCAAAGCTTCTTCAATTGCTTTTCTCAGAGTACCATTATTTTCATTGTATAAATCCTTTATGTCCTTTGTGAGATTGATTCCTAAGTATTTCATTTTTCATGGTATATTTTCACAATGGAGTATTATTCAGCTATAGAACAGGATAACTGTGAGTCTCTCATCAGTAAATCTATGCAATTAGAAAACATACCCTTAAGTGAAATAAATCTGACCCACATGTGCCACCATCATATTTTCTCCTTAGTATGAGAACCTGAAAGAGAAAAATGGAATCTAAAAGGCATAATAGATACTGGGAAAAGGAAAAGAAATTATCCAAAAGGAAAGAGTTACTGAGTTGAGGAGAAACACAAGACAGGGAGTAGGGGAAAGAGATTTATCTATGTATATAAGCAGGATCACTTGGACAACTGTATTGTGCATTTCTTCTGTCTATGGAAAGAAGCAGATATTTTATCTGTTTTCTCCCCTTTTTTCAATTATTTGTACTTTTTCTCTTCTTAATTTCTTATACATTTCTTTCTCTTTTTTTCTTTCTTCTTCCAATTTTACATGTATATATCTGGTAATATGAGTAACTGGCTGGGAGACAACACTATGTATTACAACAAATACTATGGAATTCACATTACTTGGTTTAGTGAAATTCTATATCACTTATAAATTTTTTCTATTTAAATTCTAATTTGTACTCTCTTTAAAAATAAATAAGTAAATAAATGGTAATAAAGATTCAGATACTCATATATATCTGGAAACAACAATGGCTGAAATTCAGAACTCAGAGGATGGATGTTACAGCACATCAAGACAGCACAAGATAAAAATCATATAGTGGAAGACCTAAAATAATACATAAAATAAAACACAGAAAGCCAAAAAATCAGCAAAGAAGAGCCCTCACAAGAGACATGATAAGAAGCCCTAATGTTCATTTACAATAAGCCCTAGATGCCTGATGTCACAATAACAACACTGAAAGTGGAAATCAGAAAAGCTGCAGCTACTAAGGAGGACATTGAATGTACCTGTAGTGATTTCCTTCTGGATAAGGAAAGTAGCCCACATCATGGAGGCCTGGAAGCTGGGTGGGAAGGGAGAAGCCAGGGCGGGACAGAGTTCCTTCCAGGAACAGCCCAGGAGTTTCTCTTCCACCAGCCCTCACCTCCTAGTAGCACACAGCTCCTTACTGAACCAAATGTTGTGAGACAGAGCTGCTGTGACCCATTCACCTTCCTCAAGCCATCCCTCCTCCAAACACATGAGCCTCTGGGGAGACATTCCAGAGCTAAGGTCAACCCAGTAACAACATCATCATGGCTTCCTGGACAAAGGCTGGAAGGGCCTTGCTGTGATTTACATGCACTTTGTAGCTCAGAGCTGCCTTGGTGGAAGCTTGGTCCCCAGAAAGGCAATTTTAAGGGTGTTAGTTTAAGGATGAGGCCTGGTTAGCCCACTACAGGTGCTGCCCTCAGAAAAGATTAATGTAGTTCTCTTGGGGTCCTACTTAGTTCCCATGAGTGAGTTGTTAAAAAAATACCCTGACCCCTGAGTCCCTTTCCAGATTCCTGTCTCTCCATGAGGTACAGATGTGTAAATATAAATCTCCCTCCTTTACACATATCTGCTAGGAAGCTTTCAGCACAAGCTGAGCACATGGAGCTGCTTGATTTTAATCTTCTAGCCCCCAAAATTTTGGATTAAATACCTCTTTTTTCTTTTGTAAGTTTATGACAGCAAGTATTTTGTTGTAGCCACAGAAAACACTGACACAGGCCTCAAGAAGACTATTAGCAGAAAGTGGGTGTGTTTCAACAAGCTGTAAGAGGCCTTGTGGAGGTGAGAAGAATGTGATAAAAAGGTAAATGAAAAATGAAGGGACGGCCTAATAGCTCAGCAGATTAAAGCACCTGCAGGCAGGCGCAGGGGCCAGGGGTTCAATCCCCGGGCCTGCTGTGCCGGCCCCACCCCCCAGGGCACACTGAGACAGCTATTGAGACTGGGCCTGGTGGCGGGCACCTATAATCCTAGCACTGGGGAGGCTGTAAACAGGAGGATCACTACAAGTCCAATCTAGTAGTGAGACCCTGAACACCCTGTAGACCCTTCCCTAAAATACAAGAAAAGAAAAGAAAAGAAAAGAAAAGAAAAGAAAAGAAAGAAAGAAAGAAAAGAAGAAAAGAAAAGAAAAGAAAAGAAAAGAAAAGAAAAGAAAAGAAAAGAAAAGA
>NW_004524588.1:1866498-1871198 GCF_000260255.1 Octodon degus
TAGGAAGAATGTATGCAATGTGTTAATTATTGAAACTGTCTTACCAATTTGGTTTGAAGCTGTCTCATTGCTATTTGTTTCTCAATAAAATTATGGAAAAAATAAAAAAAAATTTAAAAAGCAGAGGTAAAGCAGCAAGCCAGCTAAATTGCTGATCACAACTCGAACTCTAGAATCTCATTCCAGATGGATATTTTGACATCAGTAGCATAAAAAGTGGAGGGACAAACAAAAGCATAAAAATTTCTGGGAGTGATTTAAGTTGTTACCCTCTTAAAACATACTCTTAACACTAATGTATGTTACCCAACTCTCATGGTAATCAAAAGAAACAAGCTTCTAGTGGCTGATAAAAGGTAAAGAAAAATATCAAAGACTGTCACTATAACACAACACAAACATAATGTGCTAGCCTCCAACAAATAATGAAAACAATTAGCATAACAGTGGTAGGAAATCTTTACACATATCAATAATCACTTTAAATGTTTATAGTCACTTTAAATGAAGGGCCTGGGACACAGCTCAGCAGGGGAGCATTTGCCTAGCAACCACAGGACCTGGGTTCAACTCACTGCACACCATCCTCCAGAGAAAGATAAACAAATGCAAATGGATTGTTATCCAATAAAAGACAAAGAGCAGCAGAATGGATTGCTTAAAACCAAATCCATCTTCATGTCTTCTTCATGAGGCGCTCTTTAGCATTAATGGACCTAAAACAAAAAGATGAAAAAGATATTCTATGTCACCAGCAGCCAGCAGAAGCAGGGGTGTCTACATTTATCTCAGACTGAATAGACTTTCCATCCAAAGTTGTAAAATGAAACAAAGAATGTAATTATATGATGATAAGCTACTAGTACCGCCCTGCATTCCTCAAAGTTGCTGAGGCACAACTTATTGTGCATTCTTAATACTCTAAAAAAAATTAGCTGTAAAGCATGTCGCGGGCCAGTGAGATAGTTTAGCAGACTAAGTGCCTGCTTTGGCAAGCGCAGGGACCAGAGTTCCATCTCCTGCACCACATGCCACGCCACTCCCTCCCCCAGGAGCACTGAGCCAGGGCAGGGAGTCTCGGAGTGGTAGCCCATGCCTGTGATCCCAGCACTTGGGAAGCTGAAAACAGGAGGATCACTATGAGTCTGAGCTACGTAATGAGACCCTGTACCAAATACATACATAAATAAAAGATAAATAAATAATGTGGCAAGGACATTTAGAGGTTACGTTTGTCGATGGCCTTGACAGTGGTGATGGTTTCATAAGTAACTACTTTTCCCAAAATTAATAAAAAATGCACCCTTTTCCATACCAATCATAAATTCATTAAAATAATTTTCAAGATAAAAATAGGACAGATAACAAGACCTTAACAATATCAGACTTGGGAGCTGGGGCCATAGCTCAGTAGAATAAGCAGTAGCCTGGCAAGTGCAAAGGCCTGAGTTCAATCCCCGGTTCCGACCAAAAACAAATCAGACTTCGCTAGTGTGAGTCTCACTCAGCCCTCTGTCTCCACGGGAGGAATCTTTCTAAGCTGCAGGTATTTTGTACTGTGTGTACTTAGTGGCACTGCTCAATCATTAATTACAAATCATTCCACTTAGGGCCTGGCCAGATAGCTCAGCGGAGTAAAGAGCTTGCTTAGGCAGAGCTCAGGGACCTGGGTTCGATCTTTCGCACCACAAGCCATGCGGAGGCCCCTCCCCCAGGGCACACTGAGGTGGCAATTGAGACTGGGCGTGGCAGCGCACGACTGTAATCCCAGCCCTTGGGAAACTGAAAACAGGAGGGTGGTCACTATGAGTCCACTCTACATAGTGAGACCCTGTACTAAATACAAAAAAAAAACCCAAATTACTCCACTTAATTATCTGCTTTTAGTTGAGTCACACTATACACATTATAAAATTAGCTGTAATTTTATGCATCAATTATTGTATAGAATATGCATCCCCACCAGCCATCAAAACTATTCTGGTTGACTTCATAGTATAAGTTCAAAATAACAATTTGGAGCTTTTTTTGGTTGTTGGAGCTTTATTTATGCTATAAATTTAGTAATAAAGAAGTCTTTCTGCATGCAATCATTTCTGCTTGTTTTGACAAACCTTCCTGTAACTGAAAAAAATCTGTGAATGGAGCCAGGAGTCTGTGACGCTAATTATACCAACCAAGCATGTTCTGATTGCCAGGATTTCCTGTTTCATTTAACTATCCCAGAGTAGAAAACGGAGCGAAATTAGCCAATATATTATATTCAGCTACATAAGACAATCAATTGTAATAGAAAAAATACAATGAAGAATTAATCAATGGAATCTAGTGTGAAATGTACTCTTTCTCAATATAAATCTACACATTCAAGCTGTTTGCCCAGATTACACACAATGCATATTCTTTTCCTTGTTCCTCATAGATTTAGCCACTGTGCCTGGTGCCTGGTAGGAAAAAGCCCTAGAAGAGGGACGTCCTCACGACTTGTCCCTTAGCTTCCAGTTCTTCCTTCTCCCAGCCACAGAAGTTTCCTTCCCTTGGGAGGAGCTGAGGGCCTATATAGGGGCTTCCTGCCAGGAGTGGAAGACAGCAGCTTGGTTTCTTTCTTTCTTTCTTTCTTTCTTTCTTTCTTTCTCCCCCCCCCCCCAACTGGCGTTTGAACTCAGGACCTTGCACTTGCCAGGCAAGCGCTTATTTTACTGAGCCATCTCCCCAGCCCCAACAGCTTGGCTTCTGTTGATTGGGTGGAAGCAGGAATCCACGCTGCAGCCCGATTAATCCCAGCCCTAGAATCTGAGGGAGGAGGATTGCAAATCCAAGCCCAGCCTATGAAGGAAGAAGGAGGAGGGGGTGTAACTCTCTACCACTCATTTCAGTTCCTGGACTTGCCCTAGGGCTTGGGGGCCGGGCCCAGAGGCCACAAAGGGGTGCACAAGGCACTGGGCCTGCGCAGGGCTGGCGGTTGGGGACCTCTGGGTCTCGGCGACGAGGACGCACCCTGCCCGCGCCTTCCCAGCCAAGACCTTGAGTCCAGCGGAAGCGGTGGGGGTGCTGCCGGCCGCGGTTCCTGTCCCCTAACCGCAGGGACCTTGGCCTCCTTCCTGCACCTACCATGTCCTCTGTGCAGCCCATGAATCCACTGGGAGCTCTAGGAAAGGCGGGAACTGCGTCGGAGGGTGGATATGATGCAGAGGATGCTTAGGAGAGAGGAGGCGCTGAACACGAGTGAACAGAGAAGTCATCGGAACAACTACAACAGATAAGAAATTTAGAAATACAACATCCGAAAGTAAAACCAAAGGTCGAATACTAATCGCAGTTTAATAATTTATACTGCTTAAAACCAAGCAAAACCGCAATCCTAGCCCAGGTCCTGTGAGTGTGCTGAGAGCTTCCTGCTACCTTGCGGGACCAGTCCCAGCACAGGCGCAGCATGGGCCGGACCCTATCCCACCCCCTCAGCTACCCCGCACCACTCCACAGTACATCCCCCACCCCTCCCGCTGAGTAGGAATTTCTGCCCACTTCCGGGAGCGCCCAGACCCAGTCCTAGCCCAGGTCCGGCGAGTGTGTGGAGAGCTTCCTGCCACCCTGCACCGGCAGGACCAGTCCCAGCCCAGGCGGAGTGTGGGTCAGACCCTCTCCCAACCCCTTGGGCCGCCCCCCACCACTCTGCAGCACCTCCCCATGCCGCCTGCCTACTAGGAAATTTGCGGTGTTCCGGGAAACTCCAAACCCAGTCTTAGCCCAGGTCCAGTGAGTGTGTGGAAGAGCTTCCTCTTCCCCTACTTCACCTTGCCCCCTCCAGGCACAGCTCAGGACTGGCATACATGCCTGAGGTGTAACCCTGCAGGTGCAATCCCTGCAGAGAGTGTAGAGGATAGATCCAACCAGCTAGTCCAGGAGCAGAACATATTGCCACAAGGGCACAACCTCTTCACCCTCAAGGGCAGCAGTGGGAAGGAGCTGAGCATAGCAGCCAGACCTAAGCCAGTCACAGCTGGATAAGTACAAACTTTGTAGAGCTGCACCTGAACTTCATTAGGTGTGAAGGTTATAACTTCAGCAAAGATCTACAACAAAGGGCAGAAGACAGTGCTACACAAAATGACGAGAAGGAACAAAATGCAACCTCAGAAACCAAGCCCACCCATAACAAGTGCAGAAGACACTAACACAGAAAAAAATTGAAATCACACAGCTGAAAGCAATGAATCAACAACTTCTGAAATAAAGAAACAGTTGCAGAAAGATATAGAAGACCTCAGATTGGAAACGAAAAAAGAAATCCCTGAATTAATAACATCTGCACTAAAGAATCAAATGCAGAAACATATAAAAGAAACCCAGTGCCCACCCAGAACAAGTGTGGAGGACACTAGCTCAGCTCAAATGCATGAATTAAGAGCGTCGATAATAAATAAGCAACAGCAGAAAGATACAGAGGACATCAGAGCGCAATTCTTTTCTGAAATAAAAACAGAACTCATAGCAGATGAAGTAAAGAAGCAACTACAGAAACAAGCAGGAAACCCAATCTGAAAAAACCACTGCAGTAAAAGAATTTCCAACTACTTCTAAAGAAGATATTGATAAAAAAAAAAAATAGAGGAGATTAGAAAAATGACAGAATCCCTGAATGAGCAATACAGGAAAGAAATAGATCGCATGAAGCAGAGTCAAAGAGATATAGAGGAAAT
>NW_004524588.1:1871298-1872057 GCF_000260255.1 Octodon degus
CTGAGAGAATGTTTTCTCTCCATGTGACTCTCCTTGGGCACACTCTACATCATCGATCACTTTCCTCTTTGGCTCCATAATCTCCTTGATCAGAAAATTTGGGACACTACCGAGTTACGTGACGTTACAGTACAAGTTCTCATATGTCCTGGGAGATGGCTCAGTGGATTAAGCACTTCCCTGAATGCAATTTAAGTAAAGAAAAGAGGCATGCTCTCTGCTTCTCTTGCTGCTGCAGCCTCTGCTTCTCCTTTTTTCTCTTTGCCGTTTTCCACTGCCATGAACAGCCACCATGTACCAATCTGCCTTGGAGCCAGCCAAAAATGGACTGAAACCTCCACTAACTGTGAGCTAATTTCCTTTTCTTCCTCAATTTTGGGTGTCAGGTGTTTTGCTCTGGCAATGAAAGGTAACTAAGGATAGACCCAGAGCACAGGCCCGGCGAGTGAGTGAGATGACCTGGACCACGGGATCCTGAATAGACCCAGAGCACAGGCCTGGTGAGTGAGTGAGATGACCGAGGGCCCGCGGATCCTGAATAGACCCAGAGCGCAGGCCCAGTGAGTGAGTGAGATGACCAAGGGCAGCCGGATCCTGAATAGACCCAGAACGCAGGCCCAGAGAGTGAGTGAGATGACCTGGGGCCCGCGGATCTTCATTCGACCCAGAGTGTAGGCCCAGCAAGGAATCTTTCAGCAGAACTCCCTGCAAAGAGAGTAGAGGCAAGACCCACCCAGCTGATTCAGGAGCAGAACATCT
>NW_004524588.1:1872157-1875936 GCF_000260255.1 Octodon degus
AGAAAAGAAAAGAAAGAAAGAAAGAAAAGAAGAAAAGAAAAGAAAAGAAAAGAAAAGAAAAGAAAAGAAAAGAAAAGAAAAGAAAAGAGAAGAAAAGAGAAGAAAAGAAAAGAGAAAAATGAAGTGATATATAGCAATAAAACCACTGGACATTACTAACATCTTTTGGATGCTGGATTTTGTCAAAGTTATTTTGCACATCTATTAAAATGATTACATGATTTTTGTTCATGATTCTGCCTTGTGGTATATTATATTTCTCAACTTACACATATTAAATCCTACTTGCATCCCTAGGGTCAAATTGAATGTATGATCTTTTTGATAATCTGTTGCATTCTGTTTACCAATATCTTTCTGAGAATTTTTTATCAAGTTTATCAAAGAGACTTAGTAATATTTTGTTGTTGTTGTTGTTTTGTTTTGTTTTAGTTCGGTCCCTTTTTGGTTTTGAAACAGTATAAGGCTGGCTTCCAGAAAAGGCTTTGAGAGTACTTCCTTCTTTTCTCTTTCATTAATGAATGTTTTGCAGTATTGGTATTAGATCTTGCTTGGCATTCTCATAGAATTCAATGGTAAATTCATCAGGTCCCATACTTTTCTTAGTTGGTAGCTTTTTCTTTTATGACTGACTCAATTTTGTTGCCTGCTATTGCATTGTTTGGACTTTCGTACTTCCTTGCTTCAGTTTTTACAGTTCACATTTGTCTACAACTATCCACTTTTTCAGGAGTCTCTAATTGTACAAGTTTTCCAAGCAGTTACCAATAATATTCTGGCAGACTCCACTATGATTTTCTATTCTTCATTTCTAATTGTATTGATTCCTAGTGCAGTAAAAGTGGATAAAGTTACATCTTTTTTTATTTTGAAGAATCAGCTTTTTCATTTATTGATTCTTTTCACCTTTTTAGTCTCAATTTTATTAATTTCTAATCTGATCTTTGTAATTTCTTTTTTTTTTTTTTTTTTTTTTGCTGTACCGGCGATTGAACTCAGACCCTTGTGCTTGCTAGGGAAGCACTTATTCCACTGAGCCATCTCCCTGGCCCCAGATCTTTGTAATTTCATTTCTTGTACAAGCTTTAAATTTGGTTTGCACTAGGACATGGAGGTGCACCATTAGGTCATTTACTGTGTCCCACTCTGGTTTTGCACTACAGATGTGCACAGCTAGAGATTTTTGGGCTGCTTTCACTGTGTCAGTGCATTCTTGTACACTGGAATGTTATTATCATTTCACTCTAGGTACTATCTAATTTCTCCTTTAATGTCTTCTATCACCACTGATTGATTACTTAATAATTTAATGTGCTTGTGGTTCCTTTTGCACTCCATCGGGCTGCTTTCATTGTGTCCTGTATGTTCTGATATGCTGAGCTGGCATTAATATTTAGATCTAGAAACTGCTTGTTTTTCTTTGATTTTGTCACCCATGGTTTAGCTTAATGTGTAGTTGTTTGTTTAGCTAAATTTAGTTGCCAACAATGCATAATTTCTGTTTTCCTTTGTTGTTGATTTCTAACTTTGTTGAGCTATCATCTGGTAATATACATGGTATAATTATAACTCTTTCACGTGTACTTAAGCCTGACTTATTAACTAGTCTGTGGTCTATTTGGGGGAAAGTTCTGTGTGCTGACTATAGCACCTGCATTTGTGGGGTTCCTATTTCACAGAATATTGTTTTCCATTCTTTGATTTTTAATGGATGAGTTTCTGTTGTGGTTGAATATGTGTCTTGCATACACCATGGAAGCTGTTCTCTTTCAGGGTTTAAAAGACTTCACCATAAGCCCTAAAGGCCTTTAAGGTTTATGTTGAAAAGTTTGCTGTAATTCTGATGTGTTTACTTTTATAAGTGATTTGTTCCCTTTCTCTGTTAGCTTTCAATATTCCTTCCTTATGTTTGACTTCCTGGGTTTTGCTGATATGTGTTGTGGAGAAACTGTTTTCTGATCATAGCTATTTGGGTTTCCCTATGACTCATTTATCTGTATCTTAAATTATTTTCCCATGTTAGGAATTTTTTCTGTTATTATTTCTGTGAGCAGTCTTTTATGCCATTCATTCTATCTTCTAAGTTTTCTACAATTCCAATTAATCTCATATTAGTCTTGTTTATATTTTCTATCAGCTGCTAGATCCAGTTTTATCCTCTTGCTTTTAAGGTATCTCTGATTATATGGCCCTCTGCTTCAATTTTATCCTCTAGTTCTGACATTCTCTCTACATTAGTCAATTCTGCTGCTCAGATTTTATTATACTTTAGTTTTTAAAATTTTAACATAATTTTTAAGCACTTGGATTTCTGTTTGTTATAATTTTACTGACTATTCCTTTGTGAATTGGTCATTTGTGTTTTATGTCATTGTGTTTAGCTCAGCTAGCTTTTTTTAATGTTTCCTATAAAATCATTGATCATTTTATTTAAATACACTATCTGTTTAGTTATATCATCTCTGAGCTTATGAAGAACCTTATTGGTTTGTTTTTGTTGTTGTGGTTGTTATTTTGTTTCATTTTGTTTTGTCTCTTAGATCATTTCTTAAAATTTAGCTGTCTCCATATTTGATTTCCTCACTATCATTGAAAGATAAAGAGGGTCACTAGAAACTTGTTAGGGGAAAACTGAAAGAAGACATTACAATCATAAATATTTATAACCAACTATATAAGAGGAATTTTAACAGACATGAAAAATCAAATGAGCAACAAAACCTTTGTAATGGGGAAGTTTAACACCCTACTGTCACAAAGAGGCCAACTAGGAAAAAAAATCAACAAAGAAATATCAGAACTAAATCAAACTTATGAAGAAGTAGATTCAGTAGATGTTTACAGAGTCTTACACCCAAGAACATTACAATACACATTCTTCTCAGCTGGACATGGAACATTTTCCAAAATAGATCATCTGCTAGCGCATAGAACATGCTTAAGTAAATACAAAAGAATTAAAATTATCTCATGTGTATTATCTGAGCATTGTGTACTGAAACTGAAAATTATTGCTAAAATAGACAACAAAAATTCCATAAACACAGAAAAATTAAATAACATGCTCCTAAACAGTCAATGAGTCACAGATGAACTTAAAGAAGAAATAAAACAATCTTTACAATCAAACAAAAATGCAGCTACCACTTGCTAAAACCTGTTGGATGCAATGAAAGCAGCCCCAAGAGGGAAATTTATAGCAGGGAGTTCTCACATCAGGAAAACACAACGAGCCTAAATAAACAACAATGTACTGCACTTCAAGCTTCTGGAAAAAGACAAGCAAGTCAAGCACAAGGCCCAAGAAGGCAGGAAATTATAACAATCAGAGAAGAAATCAATGCAATAGACATAAACAAAGCAATTCAAAGATTTAATGAATCGATGACATTTTTAAAGAATAAATAAAAGTGATAAGCCAATATCCAACCTTATCCAAAAAAACAAAAAGAAAAAATTCAAATTCATGCAACAGGGAATGAAAAGGGCAAAAACACTACAGACCACAAAGAAATTTAGAAGATCATCAAAATGTTTACTTTCACAAGATGGAAAAATATTGAAGAAATAGACAGATTCTTGACAAAGAGGCTAAACATATTCACTGGAAGAAAGACAGCCTCTTTAACAAATGGTGCTGGAAAAACTGGCTCTCTACATGCTGAAAACTCAAACTTGACCCAGGTCTATCACCATGTACTAAACTAAAGTCAAAATGGATTAAAGATCTAAACATTAAAGCAGAGACACTAAATCTCCTGGAAGAGAAAGTAGGTGGA
>NW_004524588.1:1901210-1923925 GCF_000260255.1 Octodon degus
AATGAATAGAATGATTTGTTCTAATGGTGTTTGTAAATAGGATCACAAGTCTGCATCTTGTACAGCAATTAACCACTAAGAAGAATATATGTAGTTTGTTATTTGTTGAAACTGTACTTCCGATTTGATTTGAAACTATCTCATTGCTGTTTATCAATAAAATTTTGAAAAAAAGCATTAATCTTAGAGATTACCATTGTTAACACTTTCTATATTTCATTTTAGATATATATATATATATAATCCATCTGCTATTACTTCTGCCCATATTTTTTAAATGTCATTTGTATTGACTCCTTTGTCATTGATGCCTATTAGTCTCACATTGTTAATCTTTGCATCGTCTTGCAGTGATGAATTATTTTTTCCTGCATCTTAGCTGTTTTTAAGAGATCCTCTCAAAAATGATAACATTTCAAAAAAAAAAAAAAAAAGAGATCCTCTCTTACCTTTTCACTAGCTGCACCAGCGTCTTCAAGATCTGAAACTCTGTCTTCACTTTCACCCAAATGGTTTCGCAAGCTTGTGGTTGAGATTTTGAGATTTAAGTTCCTCTGTATCTCTTTGCCTCTGCTTCATGTGATTTATTTCTTTCCCATTCAAGGAATCCGTCATTTTTCTAATCTCCTCTTTTTTTAATCAATGTCTTCTTTAGAAGCAATTATTAATTCTTTTACTGCAGTGTTTTCTTCAGATTGGGTTTCCTTCCTATGTTTCTGTAGTTTATTCTTGACTTCAGATGCTGAGTTCAGATAATTCTTTTTTTATTTCAGAAAAGAATTCCACTCTGAGTTCCTTTATAACTTTCTGCTGTTGCTTATTTACTATTGACGCTATTAATTCATACATTTGAGCTGAGCTAGTAGAAAAGAATTCCACTCTGAGTTCTTCTATAACTTTCTGCTGTTGCTTATTTACTATCGATGCTATTAATTCATACATTTGAGCTGAGCTAGTCTTCTGCACTTGTTCTGTGTGGGCATTGGGTTTCCTCCATATGTTTCTGTGTTTGATTCTTTACTGCAGATGCTATTAATTCAGGGATTTCTTTTTTCATTTCCAATCTGAATTCCTCTATACCTTTCTGCAGCTGTTTCTTTATTTCAGAAGCCATTGATTCATTGATTTCAGCTGTGTGGTTCCCTATTTGTTCTGTGTTAGTGTCCTCTATACTTCTTATGGGTGGGCTTGGGGTCTGAGATTGCATTTTGCTCCTTCTTGTTGTCATTTTGTATATCACTGTCTTCTGACCTTTGTTGTAGAGCTTTGGTGCAGTTATAACCTTAGCACCTACTGAAGTTCAGGTGCAGATCTACAAAGTTTGGATTTATCCTGCTGTGCCTGGCTTGGGTCTGGCTGCTGTGCTCAGCTCCTTCCTGCTGCCACCCTTGGGAGTGATCCTGTTGTGCCCCTCTGGCAAGATGTTCTGCTCCTGGACGAGCTGGGTGGTTCTGTCCTCTGCACTCTCTGCAGGGATTGCAGCTGCAGGGTTTCACCCCAGGCCTGTATGCCAGGCCTGTGCTGAGTCTGGAGGGGACAAGGTGGAATAGCGGGGAGAGGAAGCTCTCCCACACACTCACTGGGCCTGGGCCAGGACTGGATCTGGGGTCTCCAGAAATTCTCACTCAGTGGGCAGGGTGGGGAGCTGCTGTGGAGTGGGGGGGGTTCCAAGGGGGTGAAAGAGGGTCTCACCCACGCTGCACCTGGGCTTAGACAGGCAGGTCCCACCGGCGCAGGGTAAGCTTCTTTTGCTTAAGACATCACCTTTGGGGACAGCGGCGAGCAGATGGAAGAGAAGAGGACAACATAACTAGAAAAGAGTGCTTGGTGAAAATAGTTTTTTGGTGCAGTGATGAATTTAGGCATGGTTTGGGTTTTCAGGACATTTTTGTCTAAACAAGTAATATATTCAAAAGAAAGTTCATGCACTTAAAAATAAAATAACCAAAACTAACATGTAAAAAGAAGACAACAATATTTGGAAACATAAAAGTGTCATACTATTCTAGTATTAAATTGAAATATTAGTTATCCACAAAGAAAAGAATCATTAATTAAAATAAATAATAATTTGAATGCTATGATTCAATCTCATTAACAATAGATGCTAATTAAAGAACAATGACATCCAGGCCAGTGATGGTGAATCCCAGGGCCGTGTGTGGAGCAGGCTGTTGGTACCACTGCAAGCTAAAAAAGGTTCGCCATGACTGGGCTAGGCTGAAATTCCATATTACAAATGTAAAAAATTATGAAAAGTCTAGAAAAGTTAGTTTTTTGTCAGATCAATAAAATAGAATTTATCTGAAAGGTTATTGAAATAACAAAATATACAACATAACTAAGTAAATTCAGTATTCATTCAGAGGTCTTACTAAAATGTATTTGATAATAGAAAGATGCACAGGTAATAGAAAGCTACACAGCAAGAAACTCTTGCATGGCAAGGATTATTGAATGAAATAAAAATATTAAAAATTTATAGGTAATAGCCAATACATGCAGGATAATAAGAACTTTCTTTAAAGCATGACAAAACCATTTGTTTTAAATTATTTAAAAATCTTAGGCATGGTTTTTGGGGAGTTTAATATAATGTGAATATTTTATGCCTGTATATAACTTGATATCATATAACTAATATTATATATTATCTTAGTTAGTTTTTCGGTTGCTGAGACAAAATACTGAGCACTCAGAGTTCAAGACAGAAAGTTCATTTAGCTCACAGTTAGTGGAGGTAGGGCCACAAATGGCTGGCTCTACAGCAGGGTGGCACATGGCAGAGAAGCAATAGCTCGTGGTAACGGAAGACAGGAAAGCAACAAGGGAGACGGCAAGGCCTGTCTGTCCCTTATGTTGTGTCCAGTCTCTTAGTGCCACTGGAGAGGCCCAGCTTGGCTCAGGCTCCTGGTTTCTAGTATTGAAGTTGTCATCATGGAAATGTGGTGACAAGCGTTCAGTGCCTTGACCTTGGATTTCTGAGGAGTTGACAACCTAGAGACACAGCTGAGCTAAGTAATGCCAGCCTGCAGGACCGTGACCTCCTACTGGGGTCTACATGGAGGCCCTGCCCACCTCTCCTGTCCCCAGACCTAGGCCCCAGGAAGGCAGCTTACAGCCCAAAGTCTAGTGTTTCCTTTTCCATTAAGCCAGATGTAGCGAAAGAGTAGGCACTACTCCTCCCCTGTGTTGTGCAGTAATTTCTTTTCTTTCTTCCTTTTTTTTTCCTTCAGTACTGGGGATTGAACTTAGTACTCTGCACTTGCCAGGCAAGCGCTTATTCTACAAAGCTATCTCCCTGGCCCCTGTGCGGTAATTTCTTGGGGAGAATTTGTGAGGGCCAGGAAGCACTGCAGGTACAGATAGAAGTGAGCTCCAGCCTTCTGCTGGACCTCCAGGACTTCCTCAGAGTCTCCCTAAGGAGCCTTTCTTCAGGTGCAAGTCATGATTGTTTTCCCACTGGCCATGTGACACTATGTGGGCCCCGGCCCCACCCGCCAGTGCCTGGTAGCCCTTGACTACTCACAGACCCCTTCAGCCACACCTCCTCACCAGGCAGCTGTGTTTTGTTGCTTCATGTTTACAGCAAGGTTAAACCCAGGCTGGCCCTTGATCCTTTCCTGCTTCCCTGGGAATTTCTTAGCCAGAACAGATCCTGGGCTGGCCGTGATCCAGGAAAGGATGGGGATGTCCACAGCAGGCTGATGGAGAAGGAGGACCCTAGGCTACCATATCAAGTCCCAATGGCCTGAGGGTCTGACTGGTGGAAGCTTTCATTATCCTGTGCAACACATAGGCCCTCGGGCTCAGAAGAGGCTACCTGGGACATTTTCATGATGAGTTGCAATCAGAATTTTATGTGGGCATCTGACACTGGAGCTTTTTCAGTCCAGAGTCCTTAGGTCCAGAGTCCTTCTTTAACTGGTCGTTCTGAGCTGTCTCTGGCCAGCACTAGATAAGAGAGTCAGTCAGCCTTGTGTTTAGGAGGCCGCAGTCAGCAGAAAGTGATTGTACTGGGGCAGCCCAGGGGTCAGCCCAGCTCTGCTGTCATCAGCTCCCTGAGAGGGCCAGGCCAGTACCCTCAGTGCTCAGTGCTACCACCTGTGTACCAGGAACCACCGCATGGCTGGCAAGCCGTGTGCACCAAGCCTTCTGCACGCTATCAACTTCTCTTTGGTAGCTGTGGAACTGAAGCCCAGAAAGGCTGAGTAGCCTGCCTCAGGTCACACAGAAAATGGGCACAGGAATCAGGAGCTTACCAACAGTCTAGTTTCTTAGTCGGTGCCCTCACTCTCACCCCAGACTGCCTTTCTGGGCCTTGCTGGGGACCGAGATGAAGCATTTCCTTGCTTACTTGGCTCTGCTTAGCAAACATACCCACCCTCTGTACTAGAATAAAGAATGTTCACTACTTCACCAGAGGCTGCCTGCTCTGTTCTTAAGCAAAGGAATACTGTGTCCTGGGCTGTGAACTGACAGGACTGAGTTTTGCCTGTGCCATTGAGCAGCAGTGTGGGTGTTGCTTCCCAGAGGACAAGGGCAGTAGAAGGGAGGGGTGGGGTGCCAAGCACCCTACTCAGCCCCAGAAGTTCCTAGGAGATGGCAGACCTCACTGGAAAAGGAAAAAGCACAAAGGAAATGCACTGAATGGGGCCGCGGCATGGAGGCTGCTGGCTGAAGCAGCAGCTCTCTCCTCCTTATTCCTTTGGGATCTTGGCTACAGCTTTGAGTTTCCTGAGTGTGACACTCCTCATCAGCTAGGTGGGAATGGGCAGGTCCTGAGTGCCAGGCTCACTGTGCACCCTGCCCTCTGCCCCAGCTGGCCCTGGGCAGGAGCCTGTTGCTAACAGTGCAGAATGGGCTCTGCCTCCTCCTCCAGCCTTGCCTTCAGATCCAAGATGAGGTGATGTTCAAAGTGTGTGTGTGTTGGAGGAAGGACTCTGCTTTGACAGGAGGGGCTGAAATATGACAGTCAGCCTGTGCCTACTGGCAGAGTCCAGACACACGGCTCCCATGACCCCTCATTCCCCCTCTAGGTTGTGGACATCTGGAGGAGCCTGTAGGGATGGAAGAACAGTCCATCCTCCTTGTGAGCTGGACCTGGGAGACCCCACTCCCCCAATCCACAGCAACTCCTACTGCTCTTTTCAGGTGGGAGATGGCAAGCCGTACACCTTTGATGAAGGACCCAAGCTTTTTTGATCAAGGCTTGGGAGGAGGGCTCTTGTTTCTTATCCAGGTTTCTTTCTGCTGCAGGACAACCTGAAGTAGAAACACACACTTTTGTAGTCATTAATGAGTCTCCTACCTCTTGGCAACTCAGGGCTGGAGAGCTGGACCTCTTCTCTGTAGTCAGACTTAAATCTCAGCCCCAAAGCTGCCTGTTCCAGGAAATCTGCCCCAGTTGTGCCACTCATCTTCACACCCACCCACCCTCCTGCATGTGAAAGCCACCAGGGCAGGATGTACACCTCAGTTGTCCCCAGGGTCACCCCCAGGCCTGGCTCCATGGCTCTACCTGAGTGGACTCTATCCACATGGTTGCTGGTGAAGGAGATGCCAGGTGGCCCTTCACAGCACAATATTGCTGTGAAGTTTGTATGGAAAGGAAGACATTGTTAGATGGAGGAAACTTAAAAATGAATGGACAAATCTGTATCTAGGTTTCCAGCCACTGACTCTTGAACAACAGTCAAGAGTGACTTCAAATGACACTTGAACCATGACCTGGAAGCTGTCCATGCCGGTGTTCTCAGATGCAGACACATACATAGGTGCATGTGAGCAAGACGAGCCTCTGGTACCTGGGGTTCATTGAGCAAGTCCTCCCTTGTAGACAACAGTCACAGCAAGGAGACCACAGCCAGTATGCTGGAGCACGCTCTCCACTTTCCCCACTTCCAGGCCCTAACCCCAAAGGAGGTGCAATTACTCATGCAGCTATTTTGCCTGGTGATTCCGTGGGCACCTGTCTAGCGCTCGCTGTGTGAGAGGTACAGCTCTGGTCTTTGGTTGCCAGCGTTCAGACAGGGGAGCTTCAGTCCAAGCTGGAGTCTGAGTTTAGTCCAGCATCACATAGTGACAGAATGGAATGACTTCAGCGAAGGAAAGAAATGATGTGATCACCCCCAGGTGGCATTTAGGACCATGAGGGCCATCTTGGCTCTCTGGAAGCACAAGAAGCACTGGTCAGCTACATCCGGGGCAGAGCCTGGGGGTGGTCAGCCCGTACCTACCTCAATGGGAAGTACTGGGTTAAGAATATCCTAATTATTGTGGGATAATCAGGTTCAAAATCTCCCAAATGGGTGTTTGGTGAAGGCTAAACAAGGAGGCAAATGGAATGATTTCAGGGCTCCAAAACAATCAAAGCCTCTAACAGAATTCAAGATTCTCTCATGGCTAACACCAAGACCTTCTCTGAGCGGCTGTAATTATTTAGTTATCAGAACAAGGGAGGGGAACACTCAAGAAGGGCTTAATGCTCAAGGACTTCTCCAAGTAGGGTACTGCATTAATCCACCCAGGAGTGAGATGCCTCAGACTACCATCTTTCATCTAGTTGAAGTTGTATCCAGATGTTCTTGGCGTGAACTTGTCTTATCCCTTGAGGATTCATGGCTTCTACCACCTCAGTAGGGACCCACAGGTTCACTTATTATGAGTCTATTGCTCATCTCCAGGCAAGGAGCCCAGCCTTGGACAGACTCACAAGTCATCATAGAAATTCAAGTGGTTGAAGGGCCAGCCAAATAGTTCAGTGGATTAAAGCACCTGCAAGCAGGTGCAGGGGCTGGGGGTTCAATCCCTGGGCCTGCTATGCCAGCCCTGCCCCCAGGGCATGCTGAGACTATGATTGAGACTGGGCATGGTGGCACATGCCTATAATCCCAGTTCTTTGGAGACTGTAAAAAGGAGGATCACTACTGAGTCCGATCTAGTAGTGAGACCCTGAACACCCTGTAGACCCTTTCCTAAAATACAAAAAAAAAAAAAAAAGGAAATCCAAGTAGTTAATGTAAGCTCTGCTCAGAGCCACTTCATCGTGGCCTCCGTCAGGAAGGGCCCTCAGGAGACCCTCCCTTTGGGGCTGGGTGCCCTGAGCATTGGCCAGCATCAACTTAGGCAGCAGCTCTCCGGCTGTGCAGGATAGCGGCTGCACTCTTGGCTCTGGCCACCTCTGCAACGCCCGGCTGGTCCCAGAGTCTAAAGTACAGTTGGGCTGCTGCTGTCCAACTGAGAAAGGTCTGCTTCTTCAGGATGAAGTTGTGCATGGTGTGGGACTTCATGGCATAGAAGACATTGCTGTCTTCAGGAATCTTCATTCCTGTGGACTTGGATGAGAGGTGATCAGTGGTGCTCACAGGGGACCCTTCCAGACACCCCCACCCTATGAATCCTCCTCCAGGAAACACTGAGATCCTTTGCAACATAATTCTAGGGGTGGTGGTTGTCCCTACTGACAGTCTGGTCTAATGACTGCTGTGGGTGTCTAGCTCAATGAAAAGAATGTAGCACTGACAACATCTGTGCAGACATAGGGTGCGCTTTTCCGTACATGGGGAGCCCACTGGCCATTGTGATCTCCTTCCGAGGAGGACACTGGCACAGGGGCCAGGAAACCTGCCCAGTGTCTCTGTGCCTATGCTTGTTCCGAGTTCTGTCCCCCTCCCAGTATCAATGTACTATGATGTAGCTCTAGGCAGAACTTAAATTAACCACTTGGATTTCTATGATGACTTGTGAGTCTGTCCAAGGCTGGGCTCCTTGTGTGGAGATGGGCAGTGGACTCATAATAAATGAACTTCTGAGTCCCTACTGAGGTACTTGAAGCCAGAAAATCTCAAGGAATAAGACAGTCATAGCCAAGGACACCTGGATCCAACTTCAACTAGATAAAAAACTACAGCCTCAAAGTATCTCGCTCCTGGGTGGATTAATGTAGTACCTTACTTGAAGCAGTCTTTGAGTGATCCAGGATGGCATGACAGTGGTAGCATGGCTTTATTGGGTGTGGTCTGTGCCTGTCAGATGCCTAACAAGTGCTGAGGCTACCTTAGGACACAGAGATGTCCCAGAAATACTGCAGTGCGCTCTATGCCCTAAGCCAGCCTTCCAGAGCCTGGCAGGCCTGCTCCTTGCATCTCCATGGCCATCGTACAGGAGGCCAAGACAGTACCACGTCTGCTGCCCAGCAGGGAGCAGAGACCTCAGGGCTCAGAAATGTGCCTGGTCACATGGTGTACAGTGCTAATGCGGGAACACAGGCTCTGCAACAGGCAAGCAGATCTGGATGGCAGATGCCTGGAGGAATCCCGCAGGGCCCTGCCCTGCTAAGCCCAGCCGCTCCCGCATCCCTCAGCGTGAACTGCTCTGTCACCAGCTCAGGTGGGGACCCAGGAAGCAGGGCTTCTGCCTACTCACTGTGTTTGCTATGGCCTTAGATGAAGGCTCAGTTGGCTGTGCGGGTGCCTGCGGCTCTGAGGCTGAGTCCAGCTCCAGAGTCTCTGACAAAGCTGACTCCTCCTCTGAAAGTGATGATGGAGCTGAAGGAAAGAAGGTTCCATCGTCACAGCCGGCTCTGAGCCATTCCCGGCCTGCCAAGGAGTCCTTGGGCCCTGACCCCACCGCAGAATGGGTGTCAGGTAGGAGCCTCGTCCGTGTGGGCCCAGCTCAGGCCTTCCTCGTGTGCCCTGATGTCCTCACCCCAGGCTTCCTCACCCTTAGACTCATCGTCCAGGGGAACCGGGTCCTGCAGCTGGGCCAGCAGAAGGTGGGCACGGTGCTCCAGATGTGAGCCAGGGAAGCGCAGCTGCACGTAGGCCACCAGCTGCTTGAGGCACGGGAAGTCCGGAGGCTCCTGGAAGTGCTGGTGGTAGGTGTCCAGCCAGGTGCCCAGGATGGTGGAGAAGGCCCTGGGTAGGCATGCAGGAGCAGTGCTGGGGGCCTGCCCTCCCCTTACTCGTGGCCCCACCCCCAGCCCCACAGCAAGAATCACAAGTGTGGGAGCCGGGGTTTGCCCCACCCTCCCACATCACAGCTCCCACTCAGGCATAGGAGCCCCTTCTTGACCGAAGCCCACTCACTTCCTGAGTTGCCCCTGACGTTCACCACCTCTGCCAAAGCAGGCAAGGATGTGGCCATGTTGGCAGGAGTTCATGAGGGTGTCACATCTGTCACCAGCATGGAAAAAGAGAAATTTCATGATTAGAACTTTTTCTCACAGGGAAAAGTGGCCTAAGTGGCCCAACTCCCTTGGGCCTAGAGCCTAAGAACTTCCCTCCGTCCTCTGCTCAGATGAGTGGACACAATATGCAAATACTGCCCAAAAGTTAGGACCCAGCTTCAGTGCTGGCTGGGAGCCATGCAGCAAGCCCAGAGATGTGTGCTGCTCCTTGTCACCCCTGCCCCCTTTACTATATAAAAGACTCTTGCACATCTGGGCACCATGATGTATGACCTTCTTACCTACATCTTGGCATAGCTTCCAAGATTTTTATTCCCTTGAATGGCCCTCAACACTTGTTTGTAGTCCTTATTAGCATAGTCAAAGGCTAGCTATAGTAAGAATCCCTATACCGGGGGCTGGAGAGATGGCTCAGTGGTCTAAAGCACCTTCTTGGAACAAGCTTGGCAAAGCACAGGGACCGCGGTTCGATCCTCCAGCACCACATGCCAGCCAGCCACGCCCCCTGGTGGGCTGAGCTGGCCACACACACACACACAATAAATAAATGTTAAAAAAAAAAGAATCCCTATACCTGGGCATGCAGTATCTGTTATCAGACAACTTGCTGCCACCTGGTGGCTAAGAACTGGGCCTAAGGCTCGTGGAGGCCTTGAGGAATACGTAGAGGACTGAGTGGGAAAATCACCCTCAGGAATAGCTAGTTATCCAGGCTCATTTATTATGAAAACCCTTTGCTGATAAGACTGGAATGGAAGGGTTACCTTTGAGACTAGACTGAGTACAGACCTCTTTCCCAACAGCACTGTTGGCATAATCTGCAGGTGTCCTGCTGAGTAAGCTACTAACTCTTAAAAATTAATATGGAAAGTTAAGTATGGCCCTGAAGAAAGGAAGGACTTCGCTAAATGCTTAATGACTAAAGGACGTAAGCACAAAGCTCCTAGAACTGACTCCAACAAGCCCAATGTGGAAGGTCTCTGACCCCCATTGTTCATGACTGGATTTTAATTCTTTAAGCAATTTCTACTCCTAAGGATTGCACTCTTGAACATTTCATTGTGGATTATCAGGATTAGGAAGAATATTATAAACTCACATGTCTGTGCTCTTTATCCAACTCAGCCTGTCTAACCAATCTTTGACAAGGAGACTCTGCTTCTGTTTCCACCAAAGATGAAGAGTAAGGAGGAAGAAGAAAAACAAGAGAAGGGGACCTGAGCTCCTTACCCTCATCTCTGTCCTCTCTCAAGGGCGTGCTACATGTGGGACATTCTCCCACAGTTAAAAGAGAAAGAACTACATATACAAAGCTGCACTTGGAGAAAGTCTCATGGGAGATAGCAGAGCAGGGGTGTAATCATGCCCCAAACTTGCTCTTGCTCAGTCTAATTCTCTACATCAAACTTGCCAGTCTGCATATGAGAAATTAACTGGGTATTAATCGGAGCATCAGATTGGTGCAGCAGAATTTCCAATAAAGGGATCGGATATTGTACTTAACTCACTGAACTCGGCCCCATTACCCTGGCTGAACACACTTCTCTCGATGCACTTACATTACTCTTTTCCTTTTGCTGTTTTCTTTTGCCAGCCAGCATTTCTTCACTACAGAAGTCCCCACTGCTGACTCGCTACACTTTTCACCCAGGTGGGCTTTCTTAGTCAAGGTCCCTGTTCAGGGACCACTTGTAGGAACCAGTCTATGAGCTGGTACCTGAATGAAGGATGCTGAGGAGGACAATAGAATTAAGTTAAAATGTGGGACTGGAAGGTTTTGTGAGGGGCTGGAGAGATAGCTCAGCAGGCTAAGTGCCTGCCTGGCAAGTGCAAGGACCCAGGTTCAGTCTGGGGTATCACATATTGTTCAGGCCCTGGAACCCTGGGTGCACCTTGCTGGCTCCGAAACTCGACATGGTGGTGCACACCTGTAACTCCAGCACTGGGGAGGCTGAACAGGAGGATCACTGCAAGTCCAAGTTGCATAGCAAGACCCTGTACCAAATAAATAAATAAAAGATTTTTTAAAATGTGGGATCCAGACAGCTCTTGTTTCCTTTTGACAAGACTCCCAGAATGACTAGCTCAGCCAGCCCTCATTCACTCAGACAGAGGAACAAGCAGTAGAGTATCACAGGATTCATCTTTCTGCCACTGTCCACAGTACATGACTGGGGAAACAACAGGATCTCAGCTGTGTTAGCTTTTCCCAAGAACCTGCAGCATGTCCACACACTTGCACGCTGCCTTTCTCCTTAGTGCTCACAGAGAAGGCCACACAGGCCCCAGTCTTCCTGTCTGGTCTCTCTCCACCTTTGTTCATGAGCTTTTCTGTTTGCAAACAATTGAATTCACAAACAAATGTTCTTGGCAGGACTTTGCTTCCATTTTCAATCTCTTCATCTGGTCACAGACATGACCATGGCCACCTTCTCACACAAATACAAATACAGCCATCCTCCCCCAAACCATAAAACACGTTATGTTTGTGAGCCAAGGTGCCCCTGTGTGAGGCCCTCAGCTTGATCCCTAAGATCACAAAGAGAGAAACTGGGATGACACATAATGAGTGTATGACATGGACTGTATGTAGCCTACAATATCTGAACTATTTGCTCCTGCCTGTTGTTAAAAACTTTTTGGATGTTTGTTTTATATACTTCATCTTGCTTTATTTGACAGTGAATATGTTTATTGAGTTTAAAATTCAAAAGCAAGAGATCCTCCAAAGAATTTGAAATTGCAAAAATACAAAAGGAACAATAAGTACTATGTTATGTGATATGTAGAAAATGCACATTTTACATGTTAAGAAAGATATAAAATATGCTGACTTAGTCAATGAAAATTCATGGGGAAGAAAAAAATTAATGTATTTAATATAGAGTCTCACTGCACAGCTCAGACTCACAATGATCCTGTTTCATGTGGTGCCAGGGATTGAACCCCAATCCCTGAACTTGCACTTGACTAAGAAACATTTAGTCCACTGAACTATCTCACCAGCCCTCAGGAGAAAGAAAAAAAAAATTTTTTTCTTTGTACTATAGGGAAGGGTCTACAGGGTGTTCAGGGTCTCACTACTAGATTGGACTCAGTAGTGGTCTGCCTGTTTATAGCCTTCCAAGAGCTGGGATTGCAAGTACATGCCACCATGCCCAGTTTCAATCGCTGTCTCAGCGTACCCCAGGGGGTGGGCCCAGCACGGCAGGCCTGGGAATCGAACCCCCAGTCCCTGCACCTGTTTGCAGGTGGTTTAATCTGCTGAGCTATTTGGCCCGCCCAATTTTTAAAAATTTAAAAGTTCCCATCTAGGATGGTCTTACTGAAGACAGCAACCTTGAATTTCTGTGGAGAAATTGACTTTTTTAATCTTTCAAAATCAAGTGCCAAGGGCCTGGCAGAAAGCTCAACAGACTAAAGTGCCTGCTTAGGCAGAGTACAGCAGCCAGGGTGCAATTCCTGGCATGCTGTGCCAGCCCAGCCCCCCCCCAGGGGGGGTTGCTGAGACAGAGATTGAGACTGGGCGCAGAGGCATGCGTCTATAATCCCAGCACTTGGAAGGCTGGAAACAGGAGAATCACAAATCTGATCTACATAGTGAGACCCTGTAGACCCTGTACCAAATACATTTTTTTAAAAAAAGGGCCAACGAGATAGCTCAGCAGACTAAGCACCTGCTTAGGCAAGCACAGGGGTCAGAGTTCGATCCCCAGCACTATATGCTGTGCCAGCCCCATCCTTGGGTGCTCTGAGCCAGCTACCAAAACCTGGCACAGTGACACACACCTATAATCCCAGCACCAGGCAGGAGGAAAACAGGAGGATCACTACAAATCCAGGCTGCACAGTGAAACCCTGTACCAAGTACATAAAATTTTTAAAAATCTTTCAAAATCATTTACTATAAATAATAATTGATATTTTCCTAAGCACCAAGTTTCATTGATCAGAATTTCTTGGTCTCATCTTTCCTTTCCTTTATTGTAAATAGAGGAAAAATGAATGATAAAAGGCCGGGAATATAGCTCAGCAGCACAGGTGCTTCCCTGGCAAGAGTAAGGCCCTGAGTTCAATTCTGGGTACCAAAAAAAAATTTTTAAAGAATGATAAAAATGGACAGTGGCTCAATAACAGCAAAGTGAAGCCATGTTCCACTGTGTACAACTGCATTGGTATAGGATACAGCAGTTCATCTTTGTTAAAACAATTGTTTCATCTTGTCCTCTGTTTTAGTCAGTTTGCAAGGACAAAGATTTAATACAGGACACATAATTCATAAGATTATCTTATGATATTCACCCAAAAGTCAAATGCAGAAGAGTGCAACAGATCTATCCATGCACTGGAGATCCAAAGAATCCAGCCGAGGGCCTGGATCCCATGGCAGTGTCCCATATGGGTCCAGGCGAAGGCCTGAGCCCACAGCAATGTCCCTCAAGTCCACATCAGGAGGCCCAGGAATCTGTGGAGGAGGACTGGAAGCCCAAGGGGGGTGCTGGGGGCTGAAGAGTCCATGCCAAGGGCCAGGAGTCGATGCCCAGTGAGGGCACAGACCAGATTCCTCCAAGGAAAGCAGCAGCCAAAGCCCAGCAGCCTCTGCTCTTCTGAGACTAGAAGGTGAGTGCGAGGTGAGATGCTGTTTGGAGTCCCGGGCAAGCCCCATACGTGAACCATAGCAGAGGCCTCCAGGTTTCTGGAGTACAGCCTTTCCAAGGAAAATCAGCAGCATGCAATTTTCTTTTCCCTTTTATGTCATTTTGGCAACAGTCCTGAGGTGGACCTTCCACACCCAGAACCACACTGACTCAGTTCAGCTGGGTGTTCCCACTTAAATTGGCTATTAATTAATCCACAACATCTACAAAGCCCTACCAGTTTGCTTTGTGCCATGTTCTATAACCTTTAGCTAGAATTAAGGTTTGGCTGGTTTTCAGTTGGTTGCCTTTGGTAAATAACTTTATTTTATCTAGCTTCTATAAAAGACAATGCTACAATATTTCTGGACTATCCAGCAAACAAATATACAATTTGGTAAATTGAACATATAACAAAGGATAGCAGGGCTGGCCAAATAGCTCAGCAGATTAAAGCACCTGCAAGCAGGTACAGGGGCTGGGGATTCAATCCCCAGGCCTGCCATGCCAGCCCCACCCCGGGGGCACACTGTGAAGGCAATTGACCCTGGGCGTGGTGACATGCTCCTATAATCCCAGCTTCTGGGAGGCTGTAAACAGGCAGATCACTATGAGTCCCATCTAGTAGAGAGACCCTGAACACCCTGTAAACTCTTCCCTAAGATACAAAAAAGAAAAAAAAGGCTTCCATCTTTTCAGTAAGACAGCAGGTGAACTGATCTGTTTTTATACAGGCAGTTGCATGCAAATCATAAGTTATGGGAAAGAGAATAAAAAAGGAGAAAGAAAGAATACCTGCCCTGTGCCCTTCATCCAATAAACTCATCTTAAACACTGAGGTGTTGTTGCTTTGTTGTTGTTTTTGTTATCATTATTATTATCATTATTGATTTTTTTGAGATAGAGCCTCATGTGTGATTGAGGCTGGCCTGGCGCTCACCATGTAGCCCCGGCTAACCTCAAACTAATGACATTCCAACTGCTTCAGCCCCCTGAAAGCTGGCGTTACAGGCCTTTACCATCATGCCTCATTTAAACACTCAACTTAGTGGAGATTTCTTTTTAAATGCATTTCCTTATCCCTTATCCATTTGGTTTTGAAGTTAGCTACATTTTCATACCATGTTCAAGCCTCTAGCACAGCATCGGTAGCCCTTTAGGGCAGTTGGGTTTCTGGTCAGCTTCTGTCTGCAGGGCTGTAGACGCCCTAGCGTGGGACTCCCCACCATCAGCCTTTCTGGTCTTCTTGCATAACACAGTGTCTACCACAGAGCAGGTTCATTTTTAAAGTAAGTCGGCCAGAAGTAGAGTTCCTGGCCAGAAGAGTGCCTTTAGAGAAAAGGAGAAGAGAAATGAGAACATGCTGGGGGTTGCAGGTCCTAGGACTCACTTTTTCTTCTCTGTGATTTCTGATATTGGGAAAGCAAGAATTTCATGGCATGGAGCTGCCACACAATCCTCTGAACTCTTTCTTGAGAAAGTTAATAACTACTATTTCTTTTGTGAGATAGCATTTCACTATATAGTCCAGGCTGGCTTTGAATTCACTAGGTAGCCCAGGCTGGACTTGAACTCGTGATAATCCTTCGTGCCTCAGTCTCCAGACTGCTAGGATTACAAGCACATGCCACCACACCTGGCTACCTTCTATTTTTAAAAGACTTTCTTTCTTTTTTTCTCTTTCTTTCTTTCTTTCTTTCTTTCTTTCTTTCTTTCTTTCTTCTTTCTTTCTTTCTTTCTTCTTTCGTGGTACCAGAGATTGAACTCAGGACCTTGCACTTGCTAGGGAAGCACTTATTCTACTCAGCTATCTCCCCAGCCAAAAAGCCATTATTCTTTAGATTCTTTCTATCAGTATGAAGTAAGTCTGTTCCCAAACAGTGCATGGTTCAAAGTGGTCATAGCTTACATAGCCATGAGGCTTATAATAAACTATCATGAAACAAGGCCAAAAAAAAAAAAAAGTAGGGATTTCTACCCCAGCTAAAAATGTAGTTTACAGACTCATGCTGGGGAAAGCTAAGTCCTCAAAATTAACTATGATAAAGCTAGCCTAGCTTTCTTAAAGAACAATAGGGGAGAAAGAGGAAGGAGGAAGGGAAAGGGAGGACAAACAAGTGAGAGAGCTGCAGAGATAGCTCAGTGGGCCAAGCACCTGCTTATGCAAGCACAGGGTCCTGGGTTCCATCCCAGCACCACATGCGGCACTGGCCCTGCCCCCAGGCATGCTGAGCTGACCACCGAGTCCAGGAGTGGTGACACACACTGCACTCCCAGTACTGGGGAGGCTGAAAGCAGAAGGATCACTACAAGTCCAAGCTGCCAAGCTGTGTAGTGAGACCTTGTATTAAATACATTAGAGAGAGAGAGAGAGAGAGAGAGAGAGAGAGAGAGAGAGAGACAGACAGGCAGACAGAGACAGAGAGAAAATTAACATCATACCTCCCTGAGCTCCCTCCTCCCCCCTTCTCTTCCATCCACACCCCTACTTTTCCCCAGCTCAGAAATGGAAATCCCCATTTAATGACATACCTCATACTTATGATCTTCTTTCCTACAGTTCTCTACATCTTTTTTATAGGACTACAATGTCTTCTACTAGTACAGTACACCTTTTTTAGTATACCTTGTTTAGACAGCACTGTAATTTTTGCTGGCTGTACAGTATGCACATTATAGTACTATAGTTTATATTTTCTTCTATATTACAGTATTGAATGTAATAGTTATCCAAAGAAAAGCAAATTTTAGTACTACCCAAATTTTAGTAGGTGCTAAGGTTATAACTGCAGCAAAGGTCAGAGGACAGTGCTATACAAAATGACAAAGAGAAGGAACAAAATGCAATCTCAGGCCCTGAGCCCACCCAGAACAAGTGCAGAGGACACTAGCACAGAAGAAATTGGGAATCACACAGCTGAAATGTCTGAACCAATAGTGTCTGAAGTAAAGAAGCAACTGCAGAAATGTATAAGGAACTCAGATCAGAAATAACCTTTGAAATAAAAAATGAAATCTCTGAATTAATAGTATCTGAAGTAAAGAATCAAATGCAGAAACATATAAAGGAAATCAGATCAGAAATAATCTCCGTAGTAACATAATTAATAATTGCTTCTCAAGAAGACACTGATAAAAAAAATAGAGGAGATCAGAAAAATGATAGATTCCTTGAATGAGCAATACAGGAAAGAAACAGATTACATGAAGCAGAGCCAAAGAGATATAGCAGAACTTCAAATCTCAATCACAAGCTTACAAAACTATTTGAGTGAACGTGAAGATAGAGTTTCAGATCTTGAAGATGCTGGAGCAGCTAGTGAAAAGGGGTTTCTTCCTGCCTGCCTCCCATGCCCCTTACTAAAAATGTCTATGGAACTTACTCCTGCCTGGGCAGATTGGACAAATCATCCACTGTCTGATGAAATTTGTCCTCATACTAAAATTATCTACTCTTTTGCCAAGCAATGTTCCAATTTACACAAGACAAATGAAACATATTAAAAGAAAACACACACACACACACACACACACACATATAACATGTTCTGGTGGCTTTTTGAGGCCATTCTTGAAGAAGAAAAAGCTTTTATATGTGTCTGTTCATCAGCCTTCGAATACTCTTGGACAGGATCCTAAGACTGCATTGTGTTTTTGTGCTTTTCCTACAGGTAACACATTTGGAAATATTTGCATGAGAAACTGAAAAACAGACAAAACCACAAGGTCTTTGGAAGTGGAAGACAGACTTTAGGTGGCAATATTAGGGTTTGATCTGAGACATTGGTGGAAGACCGCAGCAAATTTACTTTGCAGACTCTAAAAGAAAATTATTTCATCTGACAGTACAAAAGTGCTCCCCCCTATTTTCAGCAGTAATTGATGTCCAGAAAATTGTTTTTCTTTTTTTTTAATAATATTTTATTGAATTATTACATGGAAAATATTCACAGTATATTATTGGATGGGTAAAACTATTTTGCAAAGCAATTATTCACAGTGTCTCAGTAACCATCATATATGTGAAAGAACCAAAAATATGTATGTTAAACTCTAAGCATGGGGCTGGTGAGATGGCTCAGTGGTCTAAAGCACCTACTTAGAACAAGCTTAGCAAAGCAGGGACCGCGGTTCAATCCCCCAGCACCACATGCCAGCCAGCCCCGCCCACTGGTGGGCTGAGCTGGCCACACACACACACACACACACACACACACACACACACACACTCAAATAAATAAAATTTTTTTAAAAAGTAGTGTGATTCCATTATTAAAAAAAAAAAAACCTCTAAGCATGTATTTGTGGGTCATAAGATGACCATTCTGGTGATCATTTACTTTCTTTTTTTTTTCCCCTCATAATTTTATTGAGAAACAAATAGCAATGAGACAGTTTCAAACCAAATTGGTAGGTCAGTTTCAATAATTAACACATTGCATACATTCTTCCTAGTGGTTAATTGCTGTACAAGATGCAGACTTGATATACTATTTACAAACACCATTAGAACAAATCCCTCTATTCATTAAGAGAATGTAACTATATATCTATCCTAACCATTTTGAATACACAGATACAAAATGGACATTCATCTGTATCTCTTTTCTTTGTTTAGTTCCATTATGTGAATATTATAGGTGTGTAAACTCAGCAAAATATTCTAAAGGAGTCCAGTAGTTCATAATAGTACTGGGTCTTTCATTTCACCGGCAATGTCAGACACTGTTAACCTGAGTCCCCTACAGCTCAACATAACAGCATGGCTTTACTTCTTATACTTCGTTTTTATACTTTTCTGCTGGATGGTTAAGACCAAGATAAAGCAAGACCTATACAACAAGAGTTGTAGCTTTTGGATCTGATAAGGTCAGTGAAATCCCCTCAGGATTTATCCTGAAATCCTGCACCTCAGATTGTATGTCAATGTCAGCCATGTGGATGGGCCACAGCCATTGCTTGGCCAATGTGCTCTCTGTGAAAGCCTGAGAGAATGTTTTCTCTCCATGTGACTCTCCTTGGGCACACTCTACATCATTGATCACTTTCCTCTTTGGCCCCATAATCTCCTTCATCAGAAAATTTGGGACACTCTCGAGTTACGTGAAATTACAGTACAAGTTCTCATATGTTCTGAGTCTTAATTGACCTTGGAAGCCTGGGGCCAAAATGTTGGGTTTCCTTGTGGCCTTCCTTTTTCTCTAATTTTGGCCTGCAAACTTAGGTTGTTAACCATCCAGAAGACAAGCTTATTGTTATTACCATATAACTTGGGCTGTTAAGCTTAACCTCACTATCAGTCTGCATATCAAACATCTTAGGCATACTATGGAACAGGTATTTTTCCTCAAGTATTGATATGTTGAACTTTAAGTCCCTATAGAATATGATGAAAAAACATTTAAAAATTAGAATATATCTTAAAAATAGGCATAAAGAATTATATAATTCTTATGTTTACACATAAGTCCAAAAATCTAACCATATACAACCTTGAAGCAAGACAGTCCCACAACAATTCTTTTCCTATCTCCTGCCTTCATTCACTACCACCTTCTTTTTTGAACAGTCATCTACCCAAGAGACAGCACAGCAGCAACTGGCATGTCATGACAAGCAGCCCGTATTCAGAAGACCAGAATGACAGGCACTCCAAGCATGAACCTACTATTGCAAATTGCCATCTTCAGTGCAGTTGCTTAGTTCACAGGTGTCAGTGTATATAGTTAGTCAGGGTGAGAATCTTTCCAATTAACCAGAAAATTGTTTTTCTTAGGAAGTCTTTCCTAGTTAATATTTTCCCTAGGACAGAATTTCTTTGCTGTTGCCTGAACAATGAATCATGAAAGGGCTTGCTATCACACTTGTTTTCACTTCATTGACAAACAGAATTAAAAAATGTTTGATTTTAAAAAAAAATAGCAATTCCATGATACTACAAATGGAGAAAGTGAGGGCCCAAAAGAAGGAATTTCTTTGTTCACTGCTGGATCATAGAATTGGACTCTCGATAGTGCTTGCTTTCATTATTTGTGGGTTTCTAAAGATGGGATAATACTTAGAAATAATCTAGTCCAACCTCTTCATTTTAAAACTGAGAGAAGAAATTGAGAAAAGTCAAATAATTTGCCTGATATCTCATGCCTGCCTTTTATGCCCAACTCTAGATTTTCTTCCCTGGTCTCATATATACAAACTATGTACAAGTTAATTTCAAAAATTAACCTACAGTAATGTGTTCATTTGTGAAAACAGTGGAGATAAAAATGAAATTGTTAGGTAAAGCCATATCACCTTGCTGACTGAATTTATATAGGTCCATGAACAGTTAATTATTTGGGGGGAGTACTAAGATTTGAACCCAGAGCCTTTGTGCTGAACTATATTCCCAGCCCTTTAATTTTGTAGACATTTTTAAATATAGATTTTATTATATTTTATTATTTTTAGACAAGATCTCACCAAGTCACTAAATTGTCTATGTGGGTTCAAATTTGCAATTCTTCTGCCTCAGCCTCCCAGAGGACTGGCATTACGGGCATGGGTGACCATGCTGGGACATAGGCAGTTCACAGTTTTCAATATTTAACATTTTCTTTCCCTCCACCAACTAGCAGCCGAAGTTGTTTTACAGAACTGTGTTTCCTAGGTGGCAAGAGGGATCCATGTGTAAATATGCTTTGAATGCGCAAATGTTTCTTTATCCTTGAACTTCTTCAATAGTTCTGCTATTAGTCTTCACGTTTAGATAGCTCTGCTAAGTTCGTTATGATGTGTTTATGCCTACCTCCCTCTCCGTGACTACACAGAACTTCCATCCATAGGTCATGTGACTCCTACTACAGTGCCCGTCATCTTACGAGAAATATCCTGACATAAATAACATTGGCTTTCACAGTGTATGGAAATTAGGCAGAAGAAATGACATCAAGGAGAAAAATCAGATAAGAAGGAGCCATCCTAAGCCTATGAATAAAATTCACATGAAGGTTTTCGTGAGGACGAGGGAGGTGATAAGGATTTCCAGCGGTACTCAGAGGGGATGTAGAAGGAACCCCTCAACAAGAATGGAGCTGGTTATGCATCACCAGAGACCACCCAGCTCCCACACACAGGAAACAGCAAAACTCTTGATAAGCAAGCAGCCCACAGTGCACAGCTTCTGGCCTTTCCCCTCCCACCCCCCAAGGACCTTGGCAGGGAGCCATCTGCCTCCAGCCTTGGTTAGGAAAGTATTATAGGCATTAACATTGCACAAATCAATGCTTCTTTTGATTTTTCGAGATGCTGCTGCTGCTGCTTATGTCCATTTAGCAAACACCCTCACAGTGCGGTTCCTCAAATGACTCAAGAGGTTCTCTGTTCGTGACTCCTGCAGCGCCACTCTGCACACCCTCAGTCAGGAATTAGGAGGCACCACCCCAATTTCCTGTGCTCATGGTAGAGAACAGTTAGCTCCTGGCCCACTGCCAGGCCACAGGGTTAGGAGTGAGGCAGAGTAGTAGCATTTGCTGTTCTGGCTGTCCAGTTCCTCCCACTCTTGTCCAGACAGGAGGAGCACATTTATAGCCTTCTAGTTGCTCCTACTGGATTTTTACTTTTTTAATCAAACCAAGAAACCAAAAGCCATTGCCTGGAATTTGCAGTAAAAGTACCCTCAGGAGAGGAAATCAGCCAGGGAAATCAGCCAGGCTGGTCTTCTAGAATCACGGATCTGGCCCAGGACCGAGACAGAGCTCAGTTGCCAACACTCCAAACTTCACCCTCCTGACCCTACTCCTAAAACATTCATGCCTGAACTTCAGTAGATCTTTGTTAACAATTCCTATGTGAGACATCTCTAGTTCCATTATAAGACAATGAGATCTTTGGCAAATAATTCTCAGAACTGTTTTGTAAAATACTTCCCTCTGTGTTAAGTGTTAACCAGCCTAGACACAGAGACCCTTTTTCTCCAGTCACATTAGAAAGCTCTTAATTCCCTACCAGTGCTCTGAAGTTCTCAGCAGCCAGGTTAGTCCCAGTGTTTAAGACAAGTAGAAGCACAAGTGAATAAATAGTCACCACCATCCACAGTCACAGGTGCGAGGACTGGGTTAAATAGTGTCCCCCAAATTTACATCCATTTGGAACCTGTGGATGCAAATCTATTTGGATATCAGGTCTCTGAAGATATATTTAAAATGGTCATGTTAGATCAGAATAGACCCCAAATCCAGTCAAACTGGGAACCCCCTAAGGCAACACAGACAAACAAGGAGACTCTGTGTGACAATGAAGACACAGACTAGGGTGATACATGTACAAGCCAAGTCATTCCAAACAGACAGGCATTGCATGGGTTCTCTCTCACCACCCCCTGAAGGAACCAATCCTACCAATACGTTGATCTCAGACTTCTGGCTGCAGAAACAGTGAACAAAGAAATTTCTGCTATTTTTAGCCACTAATTTTGTGGTAATGCATTGCTGCAGCAATACAGTGCCGCTTGGGACCTCAGTTACTGCATATACCATTTGGCTGACTCAGAGGACCCTCTCTGTACCTGATCCCATTTCTTGGGCTACCTCTTGCGGGGCAGGGTCAGTTGTGGGCTATTGATTCTACTTAGTTTTAAATCAATGTCACCAGGAGGAAACACACCTGATGCCTGGTGCCTTCTAGCATATTGCCTATGTGACCTGCTCAATAGTCTTTAAAATATGATGCACGGCACCTCTGAATTCCAGTCACATGTAAGGGAAGCTACTATAAAGGGGAAGGGATAGCAATGGTGAAAGATGGACTGGGGAAAGCTTCAAGTCCTTATTCAGCAGCTTGTCTCTTGTTAATCTTCATAGAACTGATATTATACTTTATTATTTCCTTTTATTAATAATTCTATTATT
>NW_004524588.1:1927676-1930239 GCF_000260255.1 Octodon degus
GTTCAATCCCCCAGCACCACATGCCAGCCAGCCCGCCCCCTGGTGGACTGAGCTGGCCACACACACACACACATACATAAAGTAAATAAATAAATAAATAAATAAATAAATAAATAATAAATTAATGATCATGGAGCTTGTGACAGAAATCCTGCATGTTCCATTGTGTGCTGTGGTTATAGGGGTCAAGAAAGAAAATACAGAGCCATGGTGCAGTTGGGCAGCTGCAGAGCTAAGCAGGCTCAAAAGGAACAACTGTTTTAAAAAGAACAACTTCTCTTGTACCAATTTTCTCTTTCAGGACTACAGCACTGGAGCTATTTCTTGGCCCAATCATTCTTTTTGATCTCACAAGAAAGAATTAAACAAAACCTTGTATTCACTGTATAATTTGGTCACACCATGTATGCACATGTATCTACAATTATTCCTGCATCAGCATACATAATAGTCCTCCATCTGCATATTCACCCAATCACCCATCAAAGATATTCAGAAAAAGATAAATTAGTACTGAATATGTAGAGGGGAGGAGAAGAAGAGTTGAAGGATGGGAAGAGGGATAGGAAAAACTTTTTTAAAATTAAAAAGGGGTCAGGATGGAAGCCAGTGTGAAATCCCTAGGTTCAATACCTGGCACTGAGAGAGAAGTCGTAACAAGTGTTTCAATTTTTGGATTCTTTGAAGAATGACCACCAGATGAAAGCCATGAACACATATTCTTGTTCTTACCACAAGTCTAAAAAAGCAAGAAGGACATTAGGCCTTGTTTAATGCAGCAAGACCAGTATGTAGGAAGAAAAGGAAAAGCTGTGGCCATCAGACTGCGGCGTTCCTGTGTCCCTGCCAGCTGGACCCAGAAGCTAGTGCTTAGAGGAAGTTTGACCAAGGTGTCATAGACATTTTCTCTACTAAATCCCAAGGTTCTTTAACAGAAATATGCTGATCCTGCATGATTTTCTGCATTATCTGAAGTGCAATGTATTAAGAGATTCACCTATCTTAACCAAAAATATTAAAATGAATGTTATTTTGAGAAAAAGAGGATTCTAGTCACATGTTAAAAGCTTTCAAAGATACTTTTATAGAATTGGAAAATAAAATCTATAAAACTGATCAAAAGACAGAATATTATTTTTGTGTCACTTTGTATGTTAGTAAAGTGAAAGAGATGAAAATAGGATGCTCAAAAAACTTCAACTTAGGCCAGCCAGATAGCTCAGCAGATTAAAGTGCCTGCTTCAGCAGACGTAGGAACCAGGGTTCGATCCCCAGTATACCATGTCAGCCCCAACCCCAGGGTGCTGGGCGCAGCAGCGCACACCTGTAATCCCAGCACTTGGGAGGCTGCAAACAGGAGGATCACTACAAGTCCAATCTGTGTAATGAGACCCTATAGACGCTGTACAAAATACATTAAAAGAAAAAAACACTTCAACTTAATTGAAACAATCATGAATATTTATTTCTAGTTTGTTTTTCATGTTTTACTTGAAAGAAGAATTGTGCTACTATTTTTAAGTACCAGATTCAATAACTGGTCAATAAAGATTAGAGTGACCTTGCTCCAGCGCTGCAGCATAAATTCAGTCTATTGAAAGGCAGTTCCCAATCGGGTGCCAATCATTGAACCTAGCTCTAGGTAAGTCTCTATTCAAGACACTGCATCAGGTTCCATTTCACTTTTTCATATTTAAAATTCTCTTTCTTAGCAATGCAGTGCCTGTTATTATAGAGTATGTGAGATTATCTAACGTATCCCCACAGGGACTGTCCCTTTGGATCCTCCACACCTCTCAGTGGGATTGCTTTTGTGCAGCCTCCTCCTGCATTGACAATGGGCTCCAACATCTGATGTGCTTCTACAACCGACTCACAAGCAAGCAGGGAGCAAGTGGATTCTGGCTAAGTTTGCAGGTGAGATTTGTCCTATGAGGATGCTCCTTCCTGAAACAGACTCATTGCATGAAAACCCCAAAGCGGCCACATCATGAGGCCCATGGGAAGGAAGACTGAGACCCTGCTGGCAATGACGGCTGAGCTGGGATGAGGCCAGGTAACCTTCCAATCACCCACCCCGGTCCTCCAGCTGACACCATGTGAAGCAGAACTAACTACAACCTGCACAGCAATGTGAAACAGTAAGCAGCTGAGGCACCAAGTATTGGCTGATTATATGAAGCAACGCTGCTGTAACAAAACTGAGACAGGGAAAGCAATGGTGCCAGAGGAAGTCCATGGGCAGAGAACAGCTTGATTTTACATGATGGTCCTGCCTGGGACCGTTCACTTAACAAAGCCAAGCCCCCAGGACTTGCAGGCTAGCCACTCTTATAGGATGCACAAGCAGCAGATACGAGCATGAGACAGGATGGCCCAGCAGCTCTCTCATGAGATGGCTGGGACAGATCTCTGGTTACAAGCCTAGATCAGTGATCATCAGTTGCGAGACTAAATTAATGATCATTGGACTGGTGAGATGGCTCAGTGGTCTAAAGCACCTACTTAGAACAAGCTTAGCAAAGCACAGGGACCGCAGTTCAATCCCCCAGCACCACATGCC
>NW_004524588.1:1930339-1956137 GCF_000260255.1 Octodon degus
AAAAAAAAAAATCCAATATAGTCCAGTAGTCTATAACAGCAGTGGGTTATCCACATGACTGGCAATGTCAGAAGCTGTTGACTTGAGCCTTTTACAACTAAGCATATTAATATGGCTTTACTTTCTATACCTTGTTTTTATACTTTTCTACTGGACAGTTAAGAACAAGATAAAGCAAAACAGGTTAGTAGGAGACCCAGAGCGCAAGTCCAGCGAGTGAGTGAGAAGACCCGGGGACCTGAGGGATCCTGAACAGACCCAGAGCGCAGGCCTGGCGAGTGAGTGAGATGACCTGGGGGCCTGCGGGATCCTGAACAGACCCAGAGTGCAGGCCCAGTGAGTGAGAGATGACCCGGGGCCCAGAGATCCTCATTTGACCCAGGCTGAATGCAGGCCCAGCACAGAACCCTTCAGCAGAACTCCCTGCAAGGAGGCTGGAGGCAAGACCCATCCACCTGATTCAGGAGCAGAACATCTTGCCAGAGAGACACAAGGGGTTCAACTCTAACACCTGCAGCAGAAAGAGGTGGAGCACAGCAGCCAGATCCAAAGAGCACCCACCTGGAGGAATCTGAACTTCGTAGATCCGGACCTGGTTCTAGGGTAATAACTCTGTCTAGGCTCTACACCAAAGGTCAGAAGACAGGTATACAAAGTGACAAAGAGAGGGAACAGAATACAGTCTCAGGCCCCGAGTCCACCCAGTGCAAATGCTGAGGACACTAGCACTGAGGAGACTGGAGATCATGCACCAGGTATCTCTGAAATAATAGCATTGACAGTAAAGAATCAACTGCAGAAAGGTATACAAGAAATAATTTTGGAACTAAAAAATGTAGTGGTAACTATAATCAAGGAGGTACTGGGTGCTTCTAAAGAATACACTGACAAAAAAATAGAGGAGAATATAAAAATGATGGAACCCCTGAATAAACAATTTAGGAGGGAAATAGAATCTATGAAACGGGTTCAAGGTGATATGCAGGAAATTAGGGCCTCAATCACAAGCTGGCAAAACCGTTTGCATGAAGGTGAAGGTAGACTTTCTGACCTGAAAGACACCATTGCAGCTGGTGAAAAAGTAAGAAAAGATCTCTTTAAAACAACTAGGATGCAGGAAAAAATGATTCAATGCTTGCAAGACGATGCAGGGATGAACAATGTGAGACTAGTAGGCATCAATGAGAAGGAAGGAGTCAATGCAAATGATATAAAAAGAATATGGGCAGAAGTAATGGCAGAAGGCTTCCCAGGTGTGGGGCAACAATCTGACATTCCTGTGGCCGAAGCATATAGAACTCCAAATAGTATCAATCCAATGAAAACCACACCCAGACATATAATAATCAAGATTCCAGAAATTCAGCATAGGAACAGTATACTAGAAGCCACTGGGGAAGGGAGGCAGATCACATTTGAAGGAAGGCCCATCAGAATAGCGGCGGATTTTTCTTCACAGGCCATCAAGTCGGGAAGAGCATGGAGCAAGGTGCTGCAAGTCTTGCAGGAGAACAGATTCCAACCCAGACTGATCTATCCTGAAGAACTATCTTTCGAGTATAAAGGAGAGGTGGGGTATTTCCATGACAAAGAACAACTAAAGAATTTCATGGTGACGGAGCCAAGCCTACACAGACTACTAGGTGATGTTCTGGAGAGGGAGCAGATTGATCGCAGCCCCGTGAATGAGAATGGAAAGAACCCACCAAATAGGGCAAACAAACAGGAGAATTGGAGATGTACAGTAGTGGTCTTTCAGTTATTCTTTTGTGTTCAGCAGCTGAATGTTTCCATTAGCGCACTCTGCGGATGGACTTCTCTTCCGCCCAGTGGGTCATGATTCCACTTGAGTCTACAGGGTGGATTTCAAAGAAATAACTGTAGCTCACTTCCACAGGTGACGCCTGGCCACCAGTGACTGTCACGGTCGTTGTGCATGTCCACAGCACACTGGAACTTTGTGCAATATCCTATCCTCGAGCTGTTGGAGGTGCTGGTCGTTTATTTGCCATTCCAGTATTTATCTTGTGTTTTACTCTTGGTGCTTCTTTGCTATCATGAAAACTTTTTCTTAGTTCAATTGTTTTGAAACATTTAATTTTCTGAATATTGCTTAGTCTTAATTTTTGTTCTAGGATTTGTACTGTATCTTTGACTTACAATTTATTTGAAAGACATTGTGTGATGTCTTCTCCTAGTATTGGAAACTTTAGGGGGTATGCTTCCATTTTCTGTTGACTTAAAAAAAAAGAGATTTGTACCTAAAAAAAAATAAAAATAAAAATAAATATATAAATAAAAATAAATTTTAAAAAACAGGTTAGTAGGACAGTAACAATAATTAATACATTGCATATTGTTGTCTTCATAGTGTTCACAGTACAGTGTATTCACTATATAATAAAAAAATGTAACTTTTGTATCTGACAAGGTCAGTCAAATCCCCTCAGGATTTATCCTGAAACCCTGTACAGCAGTTTGTAGATCTTTTGTCAGTGTGAGCTATGTGGATGAGTCACGGCCATTGCTTGACCAATTTGCTCTCTGTGAAAGCCTGAGAGAATGTTTTCTCTCCATGTGACTCTCCTTAGGCACATTCTACATCATCAATCACGTTCCTCTATGGCCTCATAATCTCCTTGATCAGAAAATTTGGAACACCTCTGAGTTATAAGACAGTTTCTCTTATGTCCTGATTCCTCACTGACCTTGAAAGGCTAGGGCTAAAATGTTGGCTATCCTTGTAGCCCTTCTTTTTCTCTAATTTTTGGGTCTGCAAACTTAAGTTGTTAAGGAAACAGAATGAAAACAAATAAATACCCTAATGCTGCACCTAAGTTTCAGAAAAATAAGAGCAAACCAAACCCAAAGCCCAAAGATGGGAGGAAATTATAAAGCTTACAGCAGAAATTAATGCATTTGAGATGAAGAAAGGAATATCAAGAATTACGAATAAAAATTCTGGTTCTTTAAAATGTTTTTTTTCGAGCTGTAGGGGACTCAGGTCAACAATTTCTGACATTGCCAGCCAAGTGGAAGACCCAATACTATTATGGGCTACTGAACTTTTTTAGAATATTTTGCTGAGTTTACACACCTATAATATTCAAAGAACGGAACTTAACAAAAAAAAGAAGGGGATACAGATGAATGTCCATTTTGTATCTGTGTATTCAAAATGGTTAGGATAGATATATAGTTACATTCTCTTAATGAATAGAGGGATTTGTTCTAATAGTGTTTGTAAATAGGATATCATGTCCTCATCTTGTACAGCAATTAACCACTAGGAAGAATGTACACAATGTGTTAATTATTGAAACTGTCCTACCAATTTGATTTGAAACTGTCTCATTGCTATTTGTTTCTCAATAAAACTATGGAAAAAAAAAAACTTAAGTTGTTAACCCTCCAGAAGAGAAGCTTAATGATATTATTACCCTAAAACATAGATTGTTGAGCTTAACATCAGTATCTATTTGAATATCAAACACCTTAGACATAACATGGAACAGGTATTTTCTGTCAATCGTTGATATGCTAAACTTTAAATACATCCACAATGTGGAAAAAAAATTTTAAATAGTAAAAAAAATAGGAATAAAAATAAAGTAACTATTAACATTCATTGAAAAAAAATTATCAAGCACATTGTAACCAGTTCCTTGGTCACTGCTACAAGTCACGTGTGTAATGAGTGGTATACAATATGGCTCCCAAATAATTATTTTTCATTCACTACTGAAACTTTCTGATAAATATTTCTAAACTGTTTATACACAGATTTCAGCATCTCTGGGGTACTCTCTCCCATGACCACCCTTGGTAGTCAGAAACTCTGTCTTTCAGAAGCTCACTAGGTTTTCTACAAGTCTTGAAACTTAAGAATGATGTCTTAATGGAGGATAGATATTAGGAAGTAGGAAGAACATGTTCACATCAGAAGGGGAATAGGGGGAGAAGGAAAAGGAAAAAAGGGATAGAAATAAAAATAGAAAAGCTGGAACCAGAGAGATGACTCAGTGGAATAAGCACTTTCCTGGCAAGCACAAGGGCCTGAGTTCAAGCCCTGATTCTGCCAAAAAATAGGCTGAAAGCATTTGTGTTTTGGTTTTGGTTTTTAATCTTCTCCTTTAGGACTGTAATAAGCTGCCTTGTCTTAATCATTTAAAGCATGTTGCTCTGACGGTGGCCAGCACAGTACTGGCACAGGTAGGCAGGCTCCACTTAACCAATAGGGTCTGTTTGTTTTTGTTGTTGTTATTGTTGTTGTTGTTGTTTTGAGTGTCAACAGCAGAGAATAACAGTCCCACTTCTCTAACTGGTGAAAATGTTTATGGACATGAGGAACAGCTATTGTCTCAAGAGTGGGTCCTCCTCCCCATCTCTTCTCCCAGATCCCCTGCTGCTGCTCTTTCTCACACTGTGGAATAAGAGGGAGGAGAGAACACCACACTGCCTGACCACCAAAAGGAGGTAATGGACAGAAGGACAGAAGGCTGACATGGAAACCATACGGAGTCCCTGCTTCTAGGTCCTGCTTAGGTGTGACCACACAATACAATGAATGTTTTAGTTTTTTAATCTATTACAGCAAAAGACATAGCCATGAATCCCCTCAAAATGCTCTCCCATGCTTGGAACACACTTATTGTCCTTGCCACTTTCTGAAGCAGTCTCAGAAGTCCTCTTTCGTGTCTTTCTTTGGAGTGTTGTGGCTGCCTTGGTATTCTGAATGGATTAAAAATATTTGCCTTCAGACTTTGGGGAAAAGTCAGAAGACATAATGCCAGACCTGATGAATAAGGGAGAGGAAGACACACCATAATATCTTCCAGAGCCTGCTGTTCCATTGCATGACTCTTAGCAACAACTTTCCATGTATTTTTTTTTAATCACACTGATACATAGACACTCATGAAAGGAAACTTACAGAACTGCTCCAGAGAGTGTCAAAAACAATGGGATGGATTAGTGTGTTCAAAGCAAGAGGGCAGGAGTATTGGAGCAGAGCTATGTGTCTCTTACTGTAATATTTTTATACACACATACCTATAAATATATTTATATAAATATACTTAGCCCTCCACATCCATAGTTTCACATCTGTAGATTCAACCAACCACAGATCAAAAATCTCCAGGAAAAAACTGTGTCTGTACTGAATATCTACGTGCTTCTTGTTCTGCCCTACATAACACAATTTAGCAAGTGTGCACACAGCATTTATTTGCATTGGATATTTTAAGGATGATAAAGTATACAAGAGGATTTCACAAGGTATAAGCAAATACTACATGATCTTATATAAAGAAATTGAGCATCTGAAAATTTTTCGGTCCACAGGGCATACCAAAGGGCTACTGTGTACAGTTACATCTGAGCTCCTACTGACATCTCTGACTTTAAATCCCACAAAGTCTCACAAAGTTCCTTCTAAACTTCTGCCTTTGCTTATTTTCAGCCTCTGTCTCTCTCTCTCTCCCTTTCTCTCTCTCTCCCTTTCTCTTTATCCTCTCTCTCTGTCCTCTCTCTGTCCTCTCTCTCTCTCTTGATCTCTCTCTGTCCTCTCTCTCTCTCTGTCCCCTCTCCCTCTGTTTTCTCTCTCCCTCTCTCTCTCTGTCCTCTCTGTGTCCTCTCTCTGTGTCTACTCTCTGTATCTTCTCTCTGTCCTCTCTTTCTCTCTCAATCTCTCTCTCTGTCCTCTCTCTCAACCTCTCTCTCTCAACCTCTCTCTCTCAACCTCTCTCTCTGTCCTCTCTTGCTCTCATCCTCTCACTCTCTGTCCTCTTGCTCTCTGTCTTCTCACACTCACTCTCTCCTCTCTCTCTCTCTGTTCTCTCTCTCTCTCTCTCTCTCTCTCTCTCTCTCTCTCTCTCTCTCCTCTCTCTTGTTCTGACAGAACACCTGGCCCCATCATCTCTCCTCCATTTCTTTATTTGCCCATTGTTTCTTATTTCATCTTCCATATCAGCATCCCACAGAACAGTTCCATCACTTTAAAAATCCCTCCATGTGTTCTCTTTGTAATCACCTCACCTCCCTCACCATCACCAGCCCCTGGCATCTGTTATGCTGCCTTTTCTAAAATGCTGTATGAATATACAGTATGCAGCTTTTGACCTCTGGCTTCTTTCACTTAGCAAAATGCATTTAAGAGTTATCCATATTCAAAAAAATGAGTTATCCATATTGTGTGAATCAATACCTCATCCTTTTAAAAAGCTGTGTAACTTCTCATTGTATGAATGTAACACAGTTTTTAAGACAAAGAGATTTAAAAAACAAAAAAAAGATAAAGAGATTTAATAGGCTGAATTGAAAGTAACCACATAAAAAAATATAGCATGGGCCTCAAGAGAGAGGTATATAAGCATCTTAGATTGGAAGCATTTTTGTGTTTTGAGGTTAGAGATCTGTGGAATTTTGTGAATCTAAAAAAAATTTGAGTTGGTTTACAGGAGAAAAACAATGGCCCACCACAGGAATAAATGCAATGGCTCATCACACAGGGGAAAGGATGGCCCTTTCTCGAGGAAGGCAGGAGCCAGGCTACCATATATTTTTTATATTAATTTTATTAAGAAATAGCAATGAGACAGTTTCAAAACAGGTTAATAGGACAGTTACAGTAATTAATACATTGTATCCTGTCTTTGTAGTAGTTATTCATAGTACAAGATGCAGACATAATATCTTGTCTAAACATTATTAGTACAAATCTTTCTTCTCACTGAACTAAGAGAAAGTAGCTGTATATCAATGCTATTTTGTATATACAGATATATATTTTTCCACCCAAAAGTTAATAGCATTCCTCTACATAGATAACAAACACACTGAGAGGGAAATTAAAGAAATAATACCTTTTACAATAGCACCATGGAAAATAAAATACCTTGGAATTACCCTAACTAACAAAGTCAAAGATCTATTCAGCCTATCATATTTCTTAAGGTCAGATTTCTGCCCTTTACACCGTCAGCTCAGCTAATGATATACGTGCAGTACATGAAGAGCTCTTCTGAGGGATTTGGGGCATGAGTGGCCTTGAAGAGGACAAGCACCACCAAGGGAGTGTCCCTATGTGTAGCCTTGGGTAACTTTGTTTTCTGAAGTTGCTATCTTCCTGAAAATACAATTTTTAAATAGTTGTTTTCCTTATCTCCTGTCTACCTATCTTTATTTCTTCTGTCCTACTCTGTTCCTCATCCCCCTGAAAACTTCAGTCCCTTTTTCTTAGAGATGCAAATGTTTTGTTTTCTTTTGACAGCTTAGGCTCGAGGGAGGTAGGCACTGAACCCACCTAGCCAGGGATCAAAAGTTTCACCACGACTGATCTAAAGGAGGCAGAAGAAGGTGACTCTGCTGTTTGATGAGCCATCACCCTTCACAGTCTCAAAAAGAGGACAAGAACAGAGGCAAGTCATGATGTTTAAACTTCATTTTATTAACATGTTTAATAAGCGAAACTCAGAAATTAATAGTAGAATTTTGGTGAACAGTGGCTCCAGAAATTGATAGAAGACAGACAGAGTTAGGCAACACTCGGCATAATACTTGTCTTTAATGCCAACCCCTATAGTTTTTTGTTTTGAAGTATTTGCCCAATCACAATAGATAGAGTTTAAGAGCTTGCAAATTCTTCAGTGTCTGCTTAATAAGAAATCCAATGCCTTCTCATTTTAACTATGACAAGGGCCAAGGAATACACTAAATGGAGATACCTACCTTTTTTGTGAGCGCTGGGTCATTGAAAATTTTACTACGGACTCAGAACCTGGCATCTGGTCTCTAATTTGCAGATGTGAAGATCTTCTGTAGTGACATGATCCAGATAATAAATATAAAGATTCAAAGCCGGCAACAGAAAATGAGTTTATACCACAAAAGAGTTAACAAAACTCAGTAGCTAGACGATTCATATTGGCCCTTCTGTGCTGTGGCCCACTATACAAAAGGCAAACCTGCACCTGAAGGACACTTGAAAGTACATTATAATAACACAAGTGCAATACATGAAGAGGAACAAAGGACATACTTTTGAAAGTGCCAGTGGTGCTGGGAGTCACCACCTCTCAGGACGCAGTCGAAGTGCTGTACAATGTTGTAGGACTGCAGGTAGTGGCCGGTGGGATGTCTGGTGCCTGCTTTGTATCTAGCCCAACTTCTTCTGGTTTTATATAACTCTGACATATTCCCTTTTATGGTTATACTTTCCTTCTGGGAGGCTGTATGACAGTTTGCTTACACATTTGAGGTGGGAGGTCGGGGCACAGTCCGACAGCCAAGCCATGGAGCATGACCTGTCAGTCCCAGAGATCCAGGATACATGTGCCGAAGCCCTGAACCTCGGGATAATCAGAAAATGGTATCTTCAATACTTCTGGCTTGAAGCAAGCAGGGCTTTTTGATAGAACAGCTCACCCCAGATGATGCTACACTTCTCTTGAGGTCCAGACTGCCTATTCAATAGACTGTAAACTCTGACAATATTTCTAGGGGCCATACATATCCTCTGCAGAATGTACTTCTTTTAGTACCTTTAATAAGTGTAAAGCCTCACTTTTATATGGTTCTTGTCCAGTTTCTTTGCTCAGGACAACCAAACCTGGAAAACAAAATCTCTAGGAGTCCACAGTGCACCAGCACCCTGGTAACCCAAATTCACCTGTTATGGTTTGTATGTAGACAAAAGTACCCACCCCCTAAGCCTCATGCATTCATAGGTGAGGCTTCTGGGGGTGCCTAGAACATGGCTGGATTATGGGAATGTGATTTGGATACTGGATTATGGGAATGTAGGTTTGTGGTTAGTCCACTGACTGGTTTAGCATAGCTCTGGGTATGGGTGATAGATTTTCAGAAAAAGGATCCACCCTGGGTGTGAGTGGCACCAACCAAAAGGCCTGTAGCCTGGATGGAACAGAAAGATAAAAGAGGAAGTCTGGCCCTTCCCGGCTGCCGTGCTATGAACTGTTTTGCCTCTGAGATTCCCCTCCGACATGCGACCCTGCCTTGGAGTCAGCCAACTACGGACTGAAACCACTGCAAACTCTGAGCTAAAATAAACACGTTTTTCCTTTAACTTGTGGGTGTCAATGAGACAGTAACTAAGACACCTGGCAAAATACATTTTGGTGCTTTCAACTTTTGGAGATGGTAAATATAGGCCTATGTGAAAACATAAGCTTTCAGTTCACGTGAACAAATTTCTAAGAATGCGACTGCTGGAAAGTTATGTGTGTTTGTTCTTATTATAGTCACAAAGTTCCCAGGATACTCTGTGTAAGTAACATTAAGACTATAAAGAACCTCTGAGGCACCAAAGGGAGAGAAGGTCTAGTGCATTTAGAAAGTCTAGGGCTCAGCACTTTCCATTAAACAGGAAAATGGCAATAAACAGGAGCCAAAGAGAGTATTTTCTAAACTAGCCTAGAACATCTGGGTATAAAATCTGCTGGCTTATTCCAGGGTTGTGTTATGGTTTGCGTTTCGTTGCCCCCCAAGCCTCATGCAAGGATGGCACTGCGAGTTTCTAGTTTGTGATTAACTCACAATCCGGTGTTGGGATTATGGGCATGAGTGCTACTCCCATGGGCAGCCTGAACGCAATATATGGAAGGCTGCCTCTGCCTCTGCCGCCCCTCACACTGCTCCTGCCTTTTTGCTCTTGCAATTTGGCTATTTTCCACCACCATGAACAGTTGCCCTCGCCACATGCCACTCTGCCTTGGAGCCAGCTGAGTATGCACCAAAACCTCCACAAACTGTGAGCTAAATCAACCTTCCCTTCCTTCATTTTGGGTGTCAGGTATTTTGTCCCAACAATGCCAGAAAAGTAGTTCAGACAAGTCGAGAAAGTATGGATCAAACATCTTTCATATGGCTTGCTATCTATGAATATAAAACAGATTTTAAATAGTGGAAAAATTAAAAGAATTATGCTGCATACATAAAATGCACGATTCACATTTTAGTATTCAGAAACTTGGTAGAATACAGCCAAGCTCACCCACTTGCTTACTGTCTGCAGTTGATTTTGAACTGCGGCCACAGAACTGAGTGTGACAGTCTGTGTGTGGCACCCTTGTCACTTTACGTGCTGCTCAGTGCCCTATAAATCTCAGAGGTGTGGCTGATTAGACCCCATTTCTAGGGCCACATGCGTTCCTGAATCACCATATTTCACTTTATTCTAAATACAAGGGTTTCTTTAAGTAACAGAATAATAATTAAAAAAAAGTGAAGTTAAAATGTCATCTTTTGTCAGATGTGTTGGCACATGCTGAGGCAGGATCACTGTGAGTTCGAGGCCCGCCTGGGTTCACAGTGAGCTTTTAAACCATCCTGGAATACATCATAATATTCTATCTCACAAAAGCAAAAAAACAAAATTCAGCTTCTGAGATACATGAAGTCAGAATTATTTGTGTTAGGAGACAAAGTATATTTATTATGACATTGCTACAGTGAACATTATCAGCACAAACAGCACAGTAATTCTAACTCAGGAAAGCAATGTTCAGAAAAAATTAGAATATTTAAAATACAGTATCTCTTCGCAGCAGAATTTCTTCAAGAAAAAGAGCTTGCAATCAAAGTTTCTCAGGGATGCATTTGTTAACCAAGCAACAAAAGCAATTCCTCAGAGGTAAATTAATTAAGCCTCATTAGTTTGCAGCAGGCAAAGAAAATGAACTTCTTTTAAGACTAGTAGGTTTTTGGTGACAGTAGCTGCTGGTAGAGTTGACACTCGAAGCAATATCAATAGGTAAGTGAAAAACAAAACAAAGGATTTGAGTGATTTTCTTGGACTGCAAGAACTGACTAATTACTAATTCTACTAAGTTTATTTAAGAAATCAATGCAGGATTTGTAGTGACTGAATTAATATGTATGAATAGTATGCATAGTATAATTCACACAAAGCACTCAGCAGTGCTGTGCTTCTTAAACTGTAATGTGCATACAAGTCATTTGGGTAACATGTTAAAAATCAGATCTGGGGGCTGGAGAGATAGCTTCGAGGTGTAGGCACCTACCTGGAAAATACAAGGTCCTGAGTTCAATCTCCAGGCACACCAAACCAGCCCCACAACTCTAGGTGTGCTGGGCCGGCACTGGAACCAGGCATGGTGGTACACATCTGTAATCCCAGCACTCAGGAGGATGATATGGGAGGATTGCTGCGAGTTCAAGACCAGCCTGGGGGCTACAAAAGTGAGCACAAGGCCAGCCTGAACTGCATAGCAAGACCCTGTCGATAGAACAGAGAAAGAGAGAGAGAGAGAGAGCACAGATGTGGGATTCTGCTTTTCCAACACATTTCCTGAGCTATCTATAGTGCTGTCTTACCAGACCAGCTCTTAGTTAGCAAGTTGACAGTTTACTTAGAACATGGTTACCTTTGCACGTTAAAGTTATCATCTGCAAACTAGGCTGAGAAACACATTCAGAAGCTGAGGGCCAGCCAAATAGCTCAGCAGACTAAAGCGCCTGTTTAGGCAGAGCTCAGTGACCAGGGTTCGATCCCTGGCGTGCTGTGCTGGCACTGCCTCTGGGGTGTACTGAGACTAGGCATGGTGTCACGCACCTGTAACCCCAGTGCTTAGGAAGCTGAAAGCAGGAGAATCACTACAAGTCTGATCTATATGGTGGAACCCTGTAGAGCCTGTAGACTCCATACTAAAATACATTTCTTAAAAAGCTGGAAAAAAAATTATTTGCTACCTAATGCTTGAAAGCCTAAGAGGTAAATAATATAATGTTTGTCAGATGTTCAATTATTTGTGCATTAGTACACAGCACATCTTTTTCTTATCAAGTCAAAACCGATTAAAATACGAGATGCACCACCAGTTTCATGAACAATTAAACATCTTGTCTTTGGGCCACACCAGCTCAGCTGTTTATGGCTCTTTCCAACTGAACTTTGATACAGCTGTGGGAGGATGTAGTCTAGGGATACTGGGGAGTAAGGTGCTGTTATTCTCCTGAGCCATCGGGGAGCTGACATTGTACGTCACTAGGTAAAAGTCCAGTAACTAAATACCTGCCAGGGAGAGCTACAAAACTGAGTCTCCAAATGTTCACATGAGCATCAAGGTTCTCTTCCTCCCTACACACCATCCTTTGGGTTGTGCGAGCCATGAACCCTCTGCTGGAACAAGCCATTGTGACTCTGCTTACAATTTCTCACTTGTGTCTCAATATAATGCAGAGTGGTGGGAGAGCTGGAGAGGGAAGGAAGGACAAAAGGGCATTTTTCTTTAAGAAGGCTTTCTGGGACTAGAATCTTTCTATCCTGTGGCCTCATCACTACCATGGGAGGGATTCAAACTTCTTTGTGCTATGGATCCATTTGGTACTCTATCAAAGATTAAAAATGGCCCTGTAATAATATATTTAAATGCTAAAAGTGAATTACTTATTGCAAAACTAGTAATAACAAAATATAGTTTTCCTGAAAGTTTATGATAGAGTTGTTCCATTTTTTTCAAGATCTGGAAGTGATGTAATTACTGTAATTTTATGCTGGAAATGGCTACAATATCTGTGATCTCTTCCACAACTGTAACATGATATTGAAATACCTGTTCTTTTTATTAATGAAAAAGTCATAGATACTGTAAAAAAATAAAATAAAATAAAATACGAGATGCAGGGTAATGCAGCTCTCTTCACAATAGCCTGCCCTGTGTCCCCCAAGGGTACTTCTGCTTTTATCTTGCTCATTTCTCTTCCACTTGCCCCACGCTCTCTCTGCAGAGTCAGTTTCTCTCTAGCTCTTCACTTTTACTTCTTCACGTAAACTTTACTGTCATTAAACCTTTTCAAAGGAACTTTGTCATTGCTGAAAAAAACAGATACAAGATATGGAAGTCAGATATTACACAAATGCTGAGGAAGCTAGATAGTTTTAATTTAAATAGAAAAGGGGCCTTACATGCAGGTAGAGTGGGCTCGCTGAAGCTGCTTGAACTGAATGAAATTAATTTTCTCAGACAGCAAACCAGACTCTGAGACACAGCCTAAACCACAGGCCCCTGCATAGCCACGAGCAAACAAGAACAGCCACACTCTACGCAGACCACAGCCCAAAAGTGGGAGCAGGGCTGAGCCCACACACCCAGCCCAGGAGAACCCAGAGAGGAGTCACAAAGAAGTAGAAGCCCAAAGTGTTATTTAAAAAAAAAACCCGCACTTGCAGTAAGGAAAGCCAGCCAGAGACCTGCTGCCCTCCCCGCACAGCTGCAGAAGGCCTTCACAGTAAGTGAGGAAGGATCCCACTTGTTCACAGCCATGAGATGTGTCCCACGCCAAATCATGCTCTCAGCTCAACATTTCATAATGTATCTTTTACAAAGAGACTTATTCTTTTAAAAAATACAAGGTAGGAAAGAGTCCTGTACCCCCCATGCAGCCTTCCCAGTGCTAGGAAAGACAGCACTGGGCCTTCTCAGCTTCTAGAGACCAGGATTCATATGATTAAAAGATACCCAAAGGTAGGAAGAGCTTCCAAACGCCAGTGAGTTTAAATATATATATTCAAACTGAACAGCCTTGTGCAGCCGTGGCCCCCGTGGTAACTGAGCCTGCACCTGTGCAGCCACAGCCCATGTGGTAGCTGAGCCTTCACCCATGCAGCCACTGCCCACGTGGTAGCTGAGCCTGCACCTGTGCAGCCACGGCCCATGTGGTAGGTAACTGAGCCTGCACCTGAATGTAGTCTTGGAATTTAACTGGATTTGGTTTTTTTTTTTTTTTTTTAATTATTTTGATACAGGGTATTGCTATACAGCTCAAACTCATACCAGGGACTTAACTCAGGACCTTGTGCTTGCCAGGTAGGCGCTTATGCCACTTAGCTATCTCCTCGGCTAACCGGAGTTCTACGTTATACTTGCTGCTTTTTTTTTTTTTCCATCCCGTGAGGATTTATAGGGTTGCACACCAATTCCACGTCTTTTCTTTCCACAGTGATTAATTTGGAGGTTTGAGGGGCCAGGGAGATGGCTCAGTAGAATAAGTGCTTGCCTGACAAGCTCAAGGGCCTGAATCCAATCCCTAGTTCCAAAAAAGAAAAACATTGGAGATTTGAGGTAGAGAGACTAAAGCAATGTGGGCAGGCACCATATATGGATTTGAACACAAGAGGGTGGCATCCTCTGACGGCGTTTCTTGGATAAGAAGAAACCAAGGTGGTGGGAAACCTGGAATTTCATCGAAGTTTCCCGGATTTTACAGATGGAACCCAGGCCAGGGAGCTTGAAGAATTTGCTCAACATTGCTCTGAGAAAGCTTCACCAATAAGCAGTAGGGCCAGAGAATGCAAAGTGCCTCTGACTGAAAAGAAAATAGGTGGGTATACAGGAGACAAGAACAACATTTTTCTATAAAGTAAGAACAACGGTGAGTTGGAGAAGATGAATAATTGATTGAATGCCATGGAAACGCCAGAGAGAAATGGTAAATTTGAGCTAATTCTAGTATCTTTTTCATTTCTTACTGTGGAATCATCACAAATAATCTGCTTTTTATTTAAAATGAGGAGAAGGGAACAGCTTCAGAAAATATTAGAAGATGAGATAGATAGAAGATCAATTTCCTCTCTGACAGTGATTTCCTGTGAAGAATTGAGATTATTTTGGTCCAGATAAAATTGCCAAGCTTTTTTTTTTAATGAAAAGTGTATTAATATAAGAGATAAAGGTGCTGTCACATGAATAAGAAAATGGCTTTTGCCCTCCAGTTGTTCGATGTTTTGTAGGAAAACACATACAAATACTCTTTATTTCATTGATGGATAATTATGAAAAATGCTAAATATCAAATAGAATATCAATTCAGATTTAACACATAGAGAGATTTTTTTAATTATCAAATATTAAGTCCTTGTTAAAAACATGTACTACTATTTTAATATAGTTTTTACCACTTGAAAGAAACTAAAATTATTTGAATTAAAGATGTTTGACTTAAAGATTATTTAAGATAGATTAGTTATGCCAAAATTTATTTATTTCTACTCATTAAAACTGACACAAGGTGGCTTTTGTACAGTGCCTGAACATAATTTTAAATTACATAATCTACCTATGCATCCAGATCTACATATGTAGTTTTCCTTCAGGGTTATTTTAGCTTTTTTGTTTCTTCACTTAATGTAGTCTAGACTAACCAATATCTCAGGGGAACAACAAACTGAAGACACGGAGAAGGAAAAGCTATCGCTTCAATATTTACAAATATAACGGAACAAATCTGCTAAATTATGCACCTGTGTATTCACTAAGCAACAAATACTCATTGAAAACAATCTGAGAGGTTAAATAGTATGCAGAAAATTGAAAATAAAGTAATAATAGAATCTAGAACCTTCTAAAACATGAGACACCAAAATAATACACTGATGCAGGATATGAGAAAAGTGGTCATCTTAGTTACTGTTCTCAACCCTGAGTACAATACCCAACACACATAACTTAAAGAAGAGTGTATTTTGCTGGCAATTTGTAGGCATTTCAGTCCCCACTTGGTTCCAAGGCAGGGTGGCATGGCAGAGGGGTGTAGCAGGAAAAGCTCGCTCCCGCAGGGCGGGCAGAAAGCAGGGAGAACAATCTAGCAAGAAGGGAGGAGCTGCACCTCTCCAGGCCACGCCCCCACGCCTTCCTCCTACCAGCGTCACACTGACCCTGACTTAACTGATGAGCTGGTCACACCTCTGTGATCTAGTTGCCATCCAAATCACCACCTGGGAGCACTTGAGGCTCTGAGGGGGCATCAGGGTAGACACCATGACCGACATCAAGACTGTAAAATTTGGGTGGAAGTCAGAAAAAGCTTCATTTTTTGTCTTTTAACTTGCCCATGAAAATATAAAAATGGTACATATTAATGGAGTATCATGTGATGTTCAAATCTAGTCAAGCCTATCTAGCTCCTCAATCATCTATTAAAAAGACCCCCCCCCAAAAAAGGAAGAAAAGAAAAACCTTGAGTTGCATTCTTTATCATGAGTCTGACTTCCAAGACTTAGTATAGTGATTTCACTAAAAAAGATTTCTTTAGTAACTACAGACACTGTTTGGCCAGTTCATAAAAGTGAAGCAGAGCTGGCAGACTAAGTGCCTGCTTAGGCAAGCACAGGGACCAGGGTTCGATTCCGAGCACTACAGACAGAGCCAGCCCTACGCCCATACACACCAAGCCGGGCATGGAGATTGGGTGTGGTGGCGCACTCCCATAATCCCAGCACTGAGGAGGCTGAAAACAGGAGGATCACTATGAGTCTGAGCTGTGTAGTGAGACTCTGAACCAAATACAAAAAAAAAGTCAACAGTAGTCTACACGTTTGGCTTCAAATTACAAAGCATGTTTCAGAACCTAAATCTATTCTTCTCACGCTATTCTACTTAAAAGCTTTCTGAACAGATTGCATCATTGAAGATTAATTAATGGGTACATAAATGTTTATGAGTGCTGTTAAGTAATTTAAAATATTCAGAGCCCTTATGTAGGTCAAACACATCCCTAGAACATTCTGATTTCACCTGGAAAACTTTATAGGCAATTCACAGCTGAGTTTCAGATCTGCCCAGGTAGAAACAGTTACAAACTAATGAAACTGAATTCCTGAGGTTTCATTTAAAAGGGAAGACATTGTAGCCTTGGTATCCCACGTTTGTTAATATTTGGTCTTGTGTGCTATGCTTCAAACAAAAATGCTTACTACTTCATCAGTTCAATTTTATTTTTGATCATAGATTCTATTTAACTTTTAGTTACTAAAATAAAAGAGGTACCCTCTTGAAATGGGATAAAAGTAAGGGCTCAACTAAAAGGGCCCTTAGAAAAATCCCCAGAATATCAGCCACAGTTATCTTTAGGTTGTGAGGTTCTTGGTGATGTGACACTTTTGCAGTGTTTTACATTTTTCATATGCTCTGTGGTTAACATGTTCTATTTCTCAAGAAGAAAACTGAAATAAAATTATTAGAAGGTACTTTACAAAAGTATAGAGGAAATAAATTATGCAATTGTAAAATAAAATCTTATTTTTATTTCTTAATTTCCATTTTAATTAGTACATGTTGCAGTACAGGATTGCACTCCTCCTGAAAGTTGGTGCATTACATAGCACATGCGCATTCTTTTTATGTCCCCTTCCCCACCCCTCCATCCACCACCCTTCCATCTCTTGGTCCTCTTCCCTTTTGCAAGGACCAGCCTCCCTCTTTTTTAGTTACCTTCAATTTTTTTTCTCTTTAATTTGTTTGTACTTTTGGTCTCTTGCATAAAAGAAACCATATGATATTTCAGCTTATGTGTCTAATTCATTACATTTAACCTTACAGTCTCAAGTTTCATTCATTTTCCTACAAATGACCCAAGCATAACCTTCTTAATAGCAGGACAGTACTCCATTGCGTATGGATACTGATTTTCTTTATCTGTTCGTCTGTGGCTGGACATAGAGCCCTCTTTCAAGATTTAGTTATTATGAATTGTTCTCCTACAAATATGTGCCAGCACGTGTCGCTGTAATATGATATTTTTAATTTTTTTAGGAAGATACCTAATGAAGAATAGTTTTGCATAGAGTGGAATTTCTCTTTTTAGTTTTTTGAGAAATTTCTGTAGTGATTGTACTAGTTTACATTCTAATCAACAGTGTAGATTTCATTTGCCCTACAGTATCTGTTAGTATTTGGTTTTTGTCTGCTTGTTTGTTTGTTTGTTTTGTTTTATACATAAGGGTCTAGCTATGTAAACTGAGCTTGAACTCCCTCGGTTGCCCAGGCTGGCCCAGAACTCATAGTGATGCTCCTACCTCAGCTGCCCTAGTGCTGGGGTTACAAAGGTGTGCCACCATGCCCAACTGTTACTGGATTTTTTTTTATTAGATGATACATCGTGTTAGTAAGTTTAGCCTTGAAGATCTAGGACAAAATCAACCTACTTAAGAACAAAACCAATATTACATTTACCTGGAGCTAGCGGAAATTGCATTCTCAGAAAACATTCTATGCCTTGAAAATGTGCTCTAACATTTTATAAAATGGCAGCTGTGGTTATAGTTTCAAGCTGAAAGAGGTTTGGTCATTAAATAATTTGTTAGTCACAATTTAAGAATGATGGTAAACTGTTTTAAAGGAAAGACAGTGTGGTTTGGGAAAGAGGTCTTTCATGTAGAAGGTCACCGAGGTTAGCAGTGTTTTAATTTTTATGTTTTATTTTATTTTATTACTTTTTTTTTGGCTGACTCGGGCTGCCTTAAGGGTGGGTCTGGTAAGGCAGGTGGAACTGGGGATCAAACCATGTTATCCTGCACCTGACTGCATTTGCACGAGCAGGAGCCTAAACAACTGAGCTAACTGCCAGGCCCCCCAACAATGGTTTAAAGGTTAATCCCTGTCTGGATATGAACACCTGCAGCCCATTTCAAAGGCTCAGCTGCAGATATGTATAACCTCATTAAAACATTTGTGTTGAAGGCCGTAATTCTTGAATTTTTGCATGAAATTCATGTATGTTACCTAGAAAAATACAAGAAATAAGAATTTGAAAAGAAAAAAAGTATTACGTTCCATTGTTACGTGCCATTCCTGAAATGAAACCCTAGACATAAAAGGATTAACAACTGACTCCAACTGTATTGTAAATGACCCAGACAAATGCTATTCCATCTTGGATTTTGTCTTGACAGCCTCAAACATTATTTTGAAGAGCACTAATCATTAAGGGGTAAGCACTTTGTAAGTAGTTCTGTGTAATCCATATTGATTTTCTGTAGTCTTTTTTTTTTTTTTTTTTTTTTTTTTTTTTTTTTTGCGGAACCAGGGATTGAACTCAGATCCTTGGGCTTGCCAGGGAAGTGCTTATTCCACGGAGCCATCTCCTTGGCCTCCGTGTTTATTTTCCATGTATTTAAGGTGTTTTTTTGTTGTTGTTGTTTCTTTCATCATTTATTTCCAGTTTCATTGCACTGTGGTCAGATAATGTGCATGGGATAATTTCTGTTTTCTTACATGTACTTAAGCATGACCTATGGACCAGTATGTGCTCTACTTTAGAAAATGACCCATGTGCAGCTGAGAAAAATGTGTATTCAGCTGTGTTTGGGTGGAACACTCTATATATGTCCTCCAAGTCCATTTGTTTCAAACTCTGATTCAGTTCTGTTATTTCTTTGCTAAGTTTTTGTCTGGTAGACCTATCTTTTGGGGATAAAGGGGTGTTAAGGTCTCCTGTTAAAATTGTGGTATTGGATATTAGATTTTTCATGTCCATTAAGATTTGCTTTATATAGTTGGGTGTGCCCGTGTTTGGTGCATACATATTTATGAGTGTTACCTCTTCCTCTTGAATTTTTCCCCTAACCAGTATATAGTGGCCTTCTTTATTTTGCTTAATCATTGTTGGTTTGAAGTTGAGACTGTCTGAGAATAGGATTGCTACCCCTGCTTTTTTCTGAGGTGCTGGGGCATGTAGTACTGTGTTCCATCCTTTGACTTTCAGCCTATGAATGTCTTTATGAGTTAAATGTGTTTCTTGCATACAGCATATTGTTGGATTTTGTTTGCTAATCCACTGTGCCAGTCTATTTCTCTTGGTGAGTTGAGACCATTTACATTGATGGTTAGAATTGAGATGCATTTACTTACGATTCACATGCTATTTACCTGTTGTCGTTTACTTCTTTTTTTCCTGTGTTTAATTGCTTGCCCTATTTAGTTGGTCACTTCTGATCTCATTAGTGGAGTTCTGATCATTTTGGTCCCTCTCTAGAACATCTTTCAGTAGCCTGTGTGGGGTTGGCTTTGTCATCACGAAATTCTTTAGCTGTTCTTTGTCATGAAAATATTTCATGTCTCCATCAAACTTGAAAGAGAGTTTTGCAGGGTATAGTAGTCTGGGCTGGAATTTGTTTTCATAGAGGACCTGAAGTACTCTGCTCCGTGCTCTTCTTGCCTGCATGGTTTGTGAAAAGAAGTCGATCGTAATTCTGATGGGTTTTCCTTTGAATGTGATCTGCTTCTTTTCTCTAGTGGCTTTCAGTAAATTATTCTTGTGCTGAATTTCTGGGATCTTGACTATTATATGTCTCGGTGTGTTTTTCATTGGGTTGAGATTACTTGGCGTTTTGTATGCTTCAATTACCTGAATGTCAGATGGTTTCCTCATATTTGGGAAGTTTTCTGCTATTACTTCTGCCCATATTTTTTTTAATGTCATTTGTATTGACTCCTTCTTTCTCATTGATGCCTATTAGTCTCACATTGTTCATCTTTGCATCATCTTGCAGGTGATGGATTATTCTTTCCTGCATCATCATTGTTTTAAAGAGATCCTTTCTTACCTTTTCACTAGCTGCACCAGCATCTTCAAGATCTGAAACTCTGTCTTCTCATTTACTTAAACGCTTTTGCAAGCTTGTGATTGAGAGTTTAATTTCCTCTATATCTCTTTGACTCTGCTTCATGCAATCTATTTCTTTCCTGTATTGCTCATTCAGGGAATCTGTCATTTTTCTAATCTCCTCTATTTTTTTTTTTTATCAATATCTTCTTTAGAAGCAGTTGGAAATTCCTTTACTGCAGTGTTTTTTTCAGATTGGGTTTCCTGTTTATTTTTCTGTGGTTGCTTCTTTACTTCATCTGCTATGAGTTCTGAGAGTTCTTTTTTTATTTCAGAAAAGAATTGCACTCTGATTTCCTCTCTATCTTTCTGCTGTTGCTTATTTACTATCGACGCTCTTAATTCATGCATTTGAGCCGAGCTAGTGTCCTCCACACTTGTTCTGGGTGGGCACTGGGTTGCTTCCATATGTTTCTGCATTTGATTCTTTAGTGCAGATGTTATTAATTCAGGGATTTCTTTTTTCATTTCCAATCTGAGGTCTTCTATATCTTTCTGCAGCTGTTTCTTTATTTCAGAAGCTGTTGATTCATTGCTTTCAGCTGTGTGATTTCCAATTTGTTCTGTGTTAGTGTCTTCTGCACTTGTTATGGGTGGGCTTGTGTTCTGAGGTTGCATTTTGTTCCTTCTCGTCATTTTGTGTAGCACTGTCTTCTAACTTTTGTTGTAAATCTTTGTTGCAGTTATAACCTTAGCACATACTGAAGATGTGATCAGGTTCAGATCTACAAAGTTTGGATTTATCCAGCTGTACCTGGCTTGGTTCTGGCTGCTGTGCTCAGCTCCTTCCTGCTGTTGTCCTTGGGGGTGAACCTGTTGTGCCCCTCTGGCAAGATGTTCTGCTCCTGGACTAGCTGGGTGGTTCTATCCTCTACACTCTCTGCAGGAATTACAGCTGCAGGGTTTCACCCCAGGCCTGTATGCCAGGCCTGAGCTGAGCCTGAAGGGGACAAGGTGGAGTAGCGGGGAGAGGAAGCTATCCCTCACATTCACTGGGTCTGGGCTATGACTGGGTCTGGGTGTGCTCAGAATGTGGCAGAAATTCCTACGCGGTGGGTGAGGTGGGGGAGGTGCTGCGGAGTGGTGGTGGGCATCCCAATGGGGTAGAAGAGAGTCTCACCCACGCTGCGCCTGGGCTGGGACCAGTAGTAGGTCCTGCAGGCGCAGGGTAGCCGGAAGCTCTCCCACACACTCACCGGGCCTGAGCTAGGACTGGGCTGTATTTATTTTCAATCTCTTTTTTGATTGGTGTCAGGCAACTCCTGAATCAGTCCCTAAAGATCAGGACTATGACAACAGCCTGGACCAAAGCAATTGAAAGCAACACTTAGGGATAGATATATCCAAGAATGAGCATTTGAAAACTCAGAGATTAATATTTAACAAAGTAAAAATAATAAGTGGGCCAAAACCTAATGTTTTATTGATAAAGTTGCACCATAACTGAGTCATATGATTTTATTCCTAAGTACTACAGAGATCTACATAGAGCAAAACATAATAGACAAGAAAATTACAGAGATTGATTGTAGTAGGAAGCTTTAATATGTTTTGCTCTTTTATATGTATAAACTAGATGTAAGTTATATAAACTATATGTAAGTACATAACATATTAAATATGTAAGTGTTAAATATATAATGAAATATATCTCAAAGTATTGTATAAAATTAAGAATATTTTCTCTATAGAAAAAGTTGAGGGCTGGTGAGATGGCTCAGTGGTCTAAAGCACCTACTTAGAGCAAGCTTAGCAAAGCACAGGGACCACGGTTCAATCCCCCAGCACCACAGGCCAGCCAGCCCCTCCCCCTGGTGGGCTGAGCTGGCCACACACACACACACACACACACACACACAAATAAATAAATAAAATTTTTAAAAAAGAAAAAGTTGAGTAATATAATTTTGAATCAGTGCTCATAAAATTATGTATACTCTAAAACAATAACCTTTCATTATGCCTGAAGCATTTATTATTTAATGCTTTGCCAAAAAATAAATGTAAATAAGCCTAAATTTATCAGATATTATCACATCTATCAGTATAGAGCAAAAATAATACTTACAAAACTTAAATTTAGGAGCTGGGGAGCTAGCTCAGCAGTCTAAGAATCTGCCTGGTAAGCACAAGGTTTAATTTCCAGTATTGTAGGCCATGCTGGCCACTGAAACAGGGCGTGGTGGTGCATGCCTGTAATCCCAGCACTGGGGAGGCTAAGACAGGAGGATGACTACAAGTCCAAGCTGCGTAGCAAGATCCTGTACCAAATAAATAAATTAAAACTAATTTGAAAATTAGAAACTTTAATTTAAAATGTGACTGAAAGTAAGTTTTAATTTAAAATATTTCATTAAACTACCTTTTTCAACTCCCACCCTTTCCCTCCCTCCACTAAAATATTTTTTGAGTGAAAGGATATCACTTGTATATGTCTATACTATATTCTATCTAGATTTTTTGAGCTTTTACACCTTTTGTCTATCATGACTATTACTACTACAAGAAACATTTGGGCACAAGTTTTTGTGTAAATTTATGTTCTTGGTGCTCTTGGATATATACTTAATACTGGTAATGCTGTGTTATTTGATATCTCTGTTTAATGTTTTGAGGAAAGGCCAGTTTTCTAAATTGGTTGCAATTTTTCCACTCCAATCAACAGTATCTGGAGGTTCTAATTTTTTTATATTATCCTTAATATTTCTTATTGGGATCTTTTTTATTATATAGCCATCATAGTAAGCATGAAGCAATATCTCATTGCATTTTTTGTTTGTTTCCTTAACGACTAACAATGTCAAGTTCCTTCATACTATCTTTATGTATTCTTATCCATGTGCTTTTATTAGTACATGTTTGCAGTAGCTGATTACAATTATCATGAAGAGGTGGCACATGTACATAACACATCTTAATTATTATTGTCTACCTTCCCTCCTATCCCTCCCTGCTCCCTCCAACTTTAATCTCCCCATTTGAAGAATCTCTATTTTCATGTCAAGCCAACTTTGCATTGATTAGATAAATACTACTTAGTCATGTGCATAATCCTGTTTGTATATCGTTAGATTAAGTTTGGTGCATTTTGCTGAAAATATTTGCAAAAGGTCTGTTTTCTTGACCTCCCCACCACCACCAGCTTTAATATCAAGGCTTCATAGAATAGTCTAGAAGTTGTTCCTTCGTTGTCTATTTTTTGAAGGAGTCCATAACAGAATGGTGTTATTCCTTGAACATTTGGCATATTTCTTCAGAAAAGCCATCTGGACCCTTGCTTATCTCCGGGGAACTTAAAAAAAAAAAAACCTTTAATTAATCCTATTACTTATTATAGATCCATTCAGATAAACTATACTGAAGTTACTCTTTTTTGTGGCTGGCTCAGCCCACCCTGGGGCAGGGTTGGCACAGCATTTGGTGTCAGGATTCAACTGTGGTCCCTGCAGCTTGCCTAAGCTTGCCTAAGCAGGCACTTTAGACCACTGAACTATGTTGCCGGCCCTGAAGTTACTTTTGAAAGACATACTTTCTAAAGTGTCTATTTCAACTATATTTTCTAACTTGTTAGCATATAATTACTCATAATATCCTTTGTAATCCTTTTGATTTTTATAAAATTAATAATGGCAACTCCATATCTCATTTTAGTAATTCGAGTCTTCTCTTATTTTTCTAGCTAGGTCAGTCTAGCTAAAAGCTTGTCAGTTTTGTTAAACATTTTTCAAGAACCAAATTTATGTTTTGTGATTTTCTGCTTTTCTATTCTCTGTTTCATTTATTTCTCGGGGTGGCTCCACTCACAGCCTGTGGTTTTCCTCAGTGGATGCTCCACGTTTCTGGCATGTCCGACATCCTGAGGTTTCCCCTGCATTTTCTCCCTTACTCTCCCAGCTACATGCACTTCCCTGTCAGGAGCTTGCTGCCCAGCCTCTTCCAAAATCCAGGTGTAAGTCTCCCTGACCTCACAGCTTTCACATTATGCACGTTCATGAAACCAACACCACATGAACAATACCAAGCTCTGCGGCCAGCTCAAACAATAGCTGATCACCCTTGATCGTGGGTTCAGAGGCCTCAAGGGCCTGAATGGCAGAGCCCTCGGGGATAAATCCTGTGAAACCAACTACCTAAGTACCTTGAACAAGTTGTCCAGGGATTCTCTTCTCAAAGTAAAATCTTTCAAATTTTTAAAAAATCTTTTATTTATTTAGTGGTTTATTTGGTACAGGGTCTTGCTACACAGCATGGACTCATAGTGATCCTCCGGTGTCAGCTTCCCAGGACTGGGATTACAGGCATGTGCCACCTGTACTGATGGCTCGGTTTCACACAGCGTGTGGTACCAGGGATCAAACCCAGGTCCTTGAGCTTGCCAGGCAGGTGCTTAGAATGCAGAGCTTTCTCCCTGGCCCCAAAGTAATAGCTTTCAAAGGAGTTCAACTTTCCCTTTTATACCTTGAGCCATTGAAGGGTGATGTCTTGCTGATTTGAAAGATGTGCTTAAGTCATCATTCTGATTGTTCTGATACAAAATATTTGCTTCTTTTTATTTCATTTGGTTATCTCCCTTTTTATTTCATTTAGCTCACTTGCTCTCTCTCTCTGTCTCTCTTTCTGTCTCTCTCTCTCTCTCTCTCTCTCTCTCTCTCTCTCTCTCTCTCTCTCTCTCTCCGGCTAACTTTTCAGCCCCAGTTTGATGTGCAGCTGAAAGATCTGGAAAAATGGTAGAACAACCTACTCCCATCTCATCAGCTTGGTTTCATTATATTGACAACCTCAGCTGGAAACAACCAAAATGCCCATCACATGTGGAATGGTTCAAAAAGATGTAGTACTTTTATATAATGGAATACTACTCAGCTATAAAGAATGATAAACTTGAAGCCTACATATTTAAGTGGATGCCCCTTGAAGATATACTTACTAGTGAAATAAACCAGACCCACATTTGTAAATATCGTATTATCTCCCTAATACAAGGACTTACAATTCTGTATATGACTAGGTTTCTAAACTTCTTTGTAAAAATATGTAAATGCTTATTTCTACTTTTATATAATTATTTTTCCTTCATATTCTGTAAGGACTTAAAGTTCAACATATCAGTATCTGATGGAAAATACCTGTTCCATGATATGCCAAAATGTTTGATATTCCTACAGATAGGATAAACCATACTGCATATATTGCAGGTTAATAATTAGCTTCTCTTCTGGAGGGTTAACAACCTAAGTTAGCAGATCAAAGTTTGGAGAAAAAGAAGGGCTGCATGATTAGCCAACATTTTGGCCCTAGCCTTTCAAGGGCAACGAAGACTCGGGACATAGGAGAACCTGTACTGTAACAACATGTAACTCAGTTGTGCTCCAAA
>NW_004524588.1:1956780-1976074 GCF_000260255.1 Octodon degus
CAAATACTGTGAAATTCATATTACTTTGTTAAGTAAAATTCTGTATGAGTCGTCAAAAAAAATAATTAAAAAAAGAGAACTTGTAAAAAAAAAATTTCTCCTTTTACCCTTTGTGTCCTTTGGAGATCAATTTGTATAATGTCATATCCCTAGGTCTCAGGCTTCATCTCTAGGTCATTTAAGGATTTTCTTCCAATCAGATTCTTCCCCCAAGATGCAATTCTTATGATCAGAAATTCTTACATCATCTTATGCAATTAATTCTGCAGTTGTTATATTTGTTCTGTCTTATATTTTGATATTCAACTTCTTCTTAAGTTTATTTCACTTATCTCGGATTTGGGATTTCTTTTATTCTAAAACCACATCGGGCATAGCAACTTCACTGTGAGGAGCATTAATCTACTAAATAGAACAGTTATGTGGCTACCTGGTATCTGTGCTACATTCCACACTAATATTTTTCATGAAAAATCACTTCACCCTGAGAAGTGAAGTCAGTCAGGCTGATCTGCAAGCAGAAAGAATGCAGATGTAGATGGCCCAGGGTGTGCTGCAGGTGCCCCTTGCTTCCAGGGGGACCAGAAAGGAAAGGAAGGGAAATACTAATTGGAGCCTGGCAAATAATCAAGATGGAGAGAGAGCCTGAGGAATTGACAGAATACAAGAAAAAGGTCAGGAAGGTCCAGGAAGAAATTCTGCAGTTAATTTTCTTAGTACTATGCCATTCTGCCCTGCTTTCTCTTGACTCAACACAACAGGACTGAGATTAGGGTGCATCCTTGAAGTTTTGAATCAGGAAAGAAAAGCCAGCATTTTCTGAATTTCTTCTCCTGAAGAAAAGTTTTTTTGGGTGGAGGGTACTGCACATAAATAAATATGTGTGTAGACTTTAGTATATTTTTCTCTAAGTTATTTTAGGATAAGGATTATGAAAGTAAACGATGAAAGTTTTTTTATTGAAAAACAAATATCAATGAGACAGTTTCAAAACTGATTATAGGACAGTTTCAATAATCAATACATTGTACATTGTTATCTTCTTAGTGGTTATCTGTAGTACAAGGTACAGACAGAATATCCTGTCCAAACACTATTAGTATAAATTTTTCTTACTGAATTAAGCAAAAGTAGTTGTACATCTATACTAACTATTCTGTATACACAGATACAAACTGGTCCTTCCTTTGTATCCTCCTTTTTTATTTAGTCCTGTCAGAGATGGGTATTCCATTGGCATCTAAATACTATAGGTGCGTGAATTCAGCAAAACAATCCAACACAGTCCAGCAGTCCACAATAGTTGTGGGTTATCCACAGAAGTCGTTGACTTGAGCCTTTCACAGCACAATAAAGGTTTTTTAAAGCATGTTTAGTAGTGTTTTCATAGTTATTTTAATCTACTTGGTGTGGGTGTGGGGGTGTGAGTGTGGGGGTGTGCTACTGCTAATTGAACCAACTCAAGGCCTTGCACATCTATGTACATGCTCTACCACTACCACTGAGCCATAACCCCCAAAACCAGGATAATTTATGGCATCATAAGAAGCAATGGGGGGGGGGCTGGCAAGATAGCTCTGCGGTCTAAAGCACCTACTTAAGCAAGTGCACAGACCACAGTTCAATCCCCAGCACCATGTGCTGTGCCAGCCCCATCCCCAGAGCTATAGTCCCCAGTTGAGTAATCTTTTCTGAATGGTTTGAAGCAGAGCAAAGGTGGCACACATCTGACTCAGTGGTAGACGTGGTACAGTTCGGCTCCCTCTTAATGAAGAAACCACGCCAGGATGCATTTGACTCCCTTCAAGAACTGATGACACAAAGAAAATGACATGTTCAATGCCTAAGCCCATTTCCCAACTTCTGTGCCACATTTCAAAGCCATCTAGAGGGCTTGAACCCAGACCACCAGTGAAGAGGGTGTAAATTCCTGCCCCTTCCCACAACACTGCTTCTTCTGTCTAAGTGAGAGCAGCTATACAACTGGATGGAGTTTCCACTGCCAGGTCTCGGGCCTCCTGCTGCCCAGGTTAGGCAACACAGCATCGGCCTCCAGCGTCCTGGCAAGAAACTCTAATGCCTGTGAGAATGGGAAGGAGCCAAAGAAGGCCTAAACTTCCTTCAGACAGCTCAGGACCACGACTTCCTGGGACGAAGAGAGCGTAGCAATTGCCCTGGCTGTAAAGGAAGGTGACTCAGCTCACTAGCAAGAGAGGAGCTGGCCTAGAGAGCTCAGCGCTGGTGCCCCGGGGGTGGGTGGAGAGGAAAAGAGAAAGCCTGCTCGCCAGGGAAAACGCAGGCCCTGAGATATCACACTGTGCTCCATAAATGTGTGCCTTCTACTGCCCCGATTGGTATGAGACACTTTTTAAAAACTGATGTTGAGGATGGAAAGGCTAATTCCCTGATGGGTCATTTCATATTGTCCACGAATACCAAATATCGCACTGTAATCGATAAATGTGAACAATTAAAATAAACATTGAATATTCTGAGATGCATCTTTTTATTTTAAAGAGAGCAAACTAGGATACAAAATTTCAAAACAATGGGAGAGTAACAATGGTTAATACACTGAATATTGTGATCTTCAAAGTAGTTGTGTAGAGTACAAAATATAGGCATGAAAACTTAATCAAACGATATAAACTCAAACCTCTTCAATGAACAAAAAGAAATTAGTATAACTATCTTAACTATCTTGTATACATATTTTTCTTTCTTTTTTTTTCCATTTTCCTTTTCCCTTCGCGTATTTTTTCAATGAAAGAAAAATGCATGTTCCTGTGTGCAAAGATCCGTCCTTTCTCAACCTTTGCTTTTCCCGATTCCGGCTTCTCTTTTCTAGCCCATTCTCTGTGAAAAAGAAAATGTCCAGCAGGTGGCAGCACGAGATAAAAGAAGGGCCGAGCTACACTCACGTGCACCTTGCCTACACCGCTAGGTAACTTTCTTTGGTGCGGTTTCATAAGGCTGTTGGTGAATATCTCGCCAGAAAGAAGGGGCACTAAGGTCCCTCTGGGCATTCCCAGCGCCTAGCAGAGCAGTCAGCACATGCTGGATATATTTGTAAGTTGAACAGGAAATGAATGAATGAATGCATGTTGACAATTTACCTAAATTAGAAAAAAAAAAAAAAAAAAGTCATCATTTGAAATGGTCACATTCTCTTGCTGTTATTCCATGGCTACTATTTGTGTCCTAGTTACTTTAAAAGAAAAATGAATTCTCATTCTTCGGCCAATTCACATCCTTTCTATGTAATTAAAGTTTTTCTACTCTTTTCCAAATTTTTAAAAATAGTGGAATTTATAGGCATTCTGGAACACATCCATAATCCTAGCAGGCAGAGGCAAGAGAACCACCAGGGTGTCAAGGCCAGCCTAGTTTACATAGTGAGTTCAAGACCAGCCTGAACTACAGTGAGACCCGGTCTCAAAAGTACATACATACATACATACATACATGCATACAATTAAAGCTAAAATGAAGGAATGAAGAAGAAAATTGATATCAGAAGCACAAATAAAAGTCCAGGATTAGAAGAAATGATGTGTGGGTATTTATAAGGAAGGCCTTTAGAAGTAGGCAACCTTTTTTTTTTTTTTTTTTTTTTTTTTGTGGCACCCGGGATCAAACTCAGGACCTTGTGCTTGCCAGGCAAGCTCTTATTCCACTGAGCTATCTCCCCAGCCCCACCATTTTTTGATTGGTTGTATTTTTTTAACCAATGACTTGTTTTCAGACTGCTTATTTGAGGTTTTACTTTTTTTTTTTTTTTTTTTTTGTACCAAGGATCAAACTCAGGACCTTGCATTTGCCAGGCAAACACTTACTCAACTGAGCTATCTCCCTGGCCCCTGAGGTTTTACTCTTAAAACACATTTGATTTCACTGCCCTTTCAGAAATATGCCCTTGTGCAGAGGATTGTGGGGGTTTTGTTTGTTTGTTTGTTTGTTTGTTTCAAAAATTGAATCTCTGCTTCATAAAATTTGAAGTGACAAAAATAAAAAAGATGAAATAATGTGCAGTGAAACCCCACTGTAGACTGGAGTGATGACTTACTACCCTCCTTGAGATAGAAAAGGCCCACACTTTTGCTCTGCCGGGTTCCCAAAATGCCACGCTGGGCAACAAAATAAAACCTTCCCTCTCTACCTGCCCGTCTTTCCCTAAAGGCCAACGAGGCCTTGGCTAATCCAACAGCACCTGGCAAACCTGAGCTGGAGCAGGGGATGGTGCACGCCTATGTAAGAGTTCTCTGAGGGCAGGAGAGCTATTTACTTTTGTAACTCTGACACCACCACACCCAGCGTGTGACATGTCTTCGGGCCTAAATCAATATTTACTGCATATGGGGAAACTATCGAGACACATCTCTCGGAACAGTGGTGCTTGGATCGGAGCCACACTCTTAGCAGAAGAAAAGAACAAGCAGAACGTGGGCACCACGGCGCAGCAGACTCATAAGAATGGGCCCAGAACCAAAAAAGCCAAGCAGCATTATCGGGAAATTGTGCCACCCTTGATTATCGGTCTCATCTGAGCAACTCCTGTCCTCACCCCGTTCAACTTCGCTACGCCTAACCACCCTACTACTGCTTTTACACCTTTTCTGAATGTTATCTGCAATGTTCCTAACTCAAAGAGCCACTGGGTATTTTTTTTTTAATCAGCAAGGGTAAAAGTTCTGATTTACAATCAGCCTCCCTAATTTTGTACCCTAAAAATAGTTATCTTAAATGTTTATGGTCCCCTGTATCAGGACTAACCTACATTCCCTCCTTATTCTGCGTGCTTCCCCTAGGCACTCTCATCCCCACCCATCAGTTCTATACCAGTAACTCCAGATCTTTACCTGTCATCTCCATTTGCCTCCCAAGCTCCAAATGCCTGCATGCAGCCAAGTGCCACAGAGACTCGCTACCTGAACATAGCACGTCGTTCTCATCAAATTTAGGAGCTCTGGTGTAAGACGGGGTACACTGAGCACACCCATTTGTCTTTTTATCCAAAGCCCAAATTAATTAGGCTAAAGAGATGGATGCCCCCGATCCAACCCAACAAAGAAACAGACAAGAGACTCTGTCTCTTGAGCAGAGACTCTAGCAAGTCAGAGTTCCACAAGTCAGAAGATGTGTGCAAGGGGGATGCCTAGCGAGCCATAGCCAAGGAAGCTGCAGGCCAGCGCAGGGAAGAGTGGAATACAGCCCAAAGCAGATCCTATCTGCCTGCAATAAACTCAGAACCTCAGTCAATGTGGGGACTAGTTGTCTTATAGAAAGCAAGAGTAGGAAACAAGTCAATGATAAGCAAAAGCATTTTAGCATCTTCCAAAATACTAAGAATTGTATTACATCTATAAAACCAGAACAAAATAAAAGGTACACTACTCCCCAAGCCTGCGTCTGCTCCCGCACCTTGTCTCAGTGAATGTTACCATCTTCCATCCAGTGTCCCAAGCCAGAAGTTGAAAGTGACCCTGTATTCTTCCCTTCCTTCAAGCCTGATTTAAATAAACTAAACATGGATTCTGTCTCCTAAATACCTCCTTTCTACTTCCCCTCTCTTTTCCTTCTCTATAGCCACTACTTTTTATGAACTTTGTGGTATCTTTACTAGAGCCCAGTATTAACTTTACCTCTATCCTCTCCACCTCTTAATGGGAAGCTGGCCCAGACCATTTCCCAGGATTCCATAGTTCTTGATCAGTCCAGCACCCAACATACTGCCCTTCAGCCACTAAGTGTCCATAGTCATTGTGCCTAAATAATGCCAACCCAATTTTCACTACTTCTTATTTTATTCTTCAGACCCCAGCCCTGGAGACTTAGCTTTAGTACTGTTTCAAACATGGCTCCTTCTAAGACCATGTGCAGTTCTCCTTCCCTTATGCTCTCATTCTCTTTGTTGATGTCAAACTTCCGTTCTCTCTCAGCCTCTTTAAGGAAGTTCCCTGGACAGTTGTGGACACCTACTCCTTCCACATATTTGTGTATTGTAGGTGTCTCCATTGCAGCACTTTTGTGTTAAACTGTATGACGTTTCCTGCATTCTCAGTCCAAGTTACAGGGCTGTTGTGGGGCACAAACCAGTCCTTTTAGCTCTGTACCCTTTATAGTTGTGATACAGAGATGAATGATCATCACCCCAGAATTCTTTTTTCCTAATGGTGCATCCAAGTATACAGAATGAGATTCATTTTGCAGTATCAGTATATGCATGTAATGTACTTTGATTACTTTTACTCTACCACCCTCTCTCCCTTTACTACCCTCTTTCCCTCATCCTATTCCCAATACACAAAATTCTATCATCTAATTTCCTGTCATCTCTCCTTTATTTTACTTTTTAATTCTAGTTTTAGAGTGCTTATAAGAGAACACATATTTAATTTTCTGAGACTGGCTTATTTCACTTAATGGTTTTCAGCTTGTCCATTTCCCTGCAAATGGCATGATTTCACTGTTTATATCTAAATAATATTCCCTTGTGTATATGTACCACATTTTCATTATCCATTCATTGATTGATGGGTGCCTGAGCTATTTCCATAGCTTAACTATGGCACATAATTCTACTCTACCTGGATATGCATATATCACTGTAGTATGCTCACTAATTCTTTAGGGAATATACTCAGGTATAGTTAGATCAAACTGTATATTTATTTTTAATTTTTTAAGGAACCTGGTTCCCATTCTAATTTCCACACAAATTTACATTCTCAGCAGCAGGGTAGAAGGATTCCATTGCCCGTGCATATTCACCAGAATTCATGACTCTTTTGCATTGTGATGATAATTATTCTAAGGTAAAATGAAATCCCAATTTGGCTTTGATTTTCATGTCCCAAATGGCTAAAGGTTTTGAATATTTTTTTCAAGTATTGATTTGTCATTTATACTTCTTTGGAGAATTATCTGGTAAATTCACTTTTGAATTTATTGATGAGAGCATTGAGTTGGTTGGTTGGTTGGCTGGTTGGTTGGTTGGTTGATTGGTTGGTTGGTTGGCTGGTTGGTTGGTTGATTGGTTGGTTGATTGGTTGGTTGGTTGGTTGGTTGGTTGGTTGGTTGGTTGGTTGGTTGGTTTGGGGCGGGGGAATTAAATTTTTGGTGTTCTTTATCTATTCTAGACATCAGTCTATTTTAGAGTGGCTAGATTTTCTCCCAACCTCTAAATTGTCTCTTCACTCTATTTTTGTGAAACTTTGCAATTTAATGTAGTCCTACTTCTTGTTTCTTGCTATGACTGTTTCCTGTGCTGCTGGGGTCTCACTCAGGAAGTGGTGCCTGTGCCTGTGGCTTCGAGTGTTTCCCCATGTTTTCTTCCAGGACTTTCAAAGTTTCCAGTCAAATATATAAGTCTTTGTTCTTTTTTCTTTGATTTTAGTACAAACCAGGGTTCTAGTTTCAGTGTTCTGCATATGGAATGTTTAGCTCCCCACCACACCATTTGTTAAAAGAGGCTGTCTTTATTCAGAATATATTCTGGCCCATTTGTCAAATTCAGAGTTTCAGATGTATAGGTTTATTTCTGTGTCCTTCAGTTCTATTCCACTGGTCTCCACATCTGTTTTTGTGTCAACACCATACTGGTTTTGTTACTATGTCTTTGTAGTATAATTTGAGATTGGGTATTTTAATGCCTCCAAAATTGCTCTTCTAGCTCAAAACTGATTTGGAGAGTCATTTTGTGCTTTAAAATGAACTGTTGGGTTTTTTTCTAATTCTGCTAAGAATTTTTTTCTATTTCTATTAAAATAGAAATATAAGTAGAATCTATTATTGCTTTTATTTTTTTATTTTTTTTATTTATTTATATGTGGGGGGGCAGCTCAGCCCACCAGTGGGGGGGACTGGCTGGCATGTGGTGCTGGGGGATTGAACCGCGGTCTCTGTGCTTTGCTAAGCTTGTTCTAAGTAGGTACTTTAGACCACTGAGCCATCTCACCAGCCCCTATTATTGCTTTTAATGTATGGCTATTTTAACATTAGTTCAACAAATCCATGAAAAAAAGAGGGCTTTCCATTTTCTAATGACTTCCTTTTTAATTTTTATTTATCTTGGTACATATTTGTAGTACATAATAATTACAATTGTCATGGCAAGTTGGTATACATACAAAGCACATCTTAATTCTTTTCTCATCCCCTTCCCCATCCTCCCATCCCCCAACCCTCAAAGTCTTGGTCTGCTTCCCTTTTGCAAAATATCAACTACCCTATTTTCTACTACCTGTCTTTATTTTGCTCTACATTTTGGATTGGGTATTTAAGAGAAACAATGTGATATTTAAGTTTTCATGTCAGATTTATTTCACTTAACATTATAGTCTTGAGGTGCATCTATTCAGTTACAAATCTCTTGATTATCCTTCTTTATGGGAGAGTAGTACTATATCATGTATGAAAGCCACATTCTCCTCATCCACTCATCTGCTGATGGTTATATAGACTGCTTCCAAGTTTTAGCTATTATCAATTGTGCTGATATAAACATGAGCATCCGTGTATCACTATAATATGATGCCTTTAACTCTTTCAGGAAGATATCTGGAAAGGAAATAGCTGGGTCAAATAGAATTTCTATTTTATTTTTGGGAGAATCTCCATACTGCTTTTCATAGTGATTGCACTGGTTTACATTCCCACAAGCAATGTAGGAGCTTCCTTTCTCCCTAAAGCCTCTCTAGAATTTGTTATGATTTGATTTCTTGAGGATAGCTATTCTTTCTGGAGTAGGGTAGAACCACAGTGTTGTTTTAATTTGCATTTCTCTAATAGCAAGAGATGTTGATCATTTCTTACATGTATTTTTGGCCATTTGTACTTTTTTAGTTCTAATTTTTAAAATGTCTCTATAAATTCTCAGTATTTGTTCTCTGAGAAATAGCTGGAAAGTTTTTTCATGCTGTAGATTGTCTCTTCATTCTGTTGGTTGCTTCATTTGCTATGCAAAAGCTTTTTAACTTAATACAACATCATTTGTTTCTTCTTTAAACTGTTTCTTGTGCACCTGGAGTCCTCTTCAGAAAGTCTTTTGCCTATTCTATATCTTTAAGGGTTTTACCCAGTTTATCTTCTAGCTCATTATTTATAACATTTAGACCTGTGGTCCATTTTTCTTTTAGTTTGGTATATGACAAGAGATAAGGGCCTAGATTCAATCTTTTTTGCATGTGGATAGCCAGTTTTTTCAGCAGCATTTGTGAAAGAAGTTATCATTCCTCTGGTGCATGTTTTTGGACCCTTGTCAAGACCGAGTAGCTCACTAAATACATCTGGATTTGTTCCCCCCCACACACTGGTACCATACTGTTTTTGTCATTGTAGCTTTGTAGAATGACTTAAAATGCGGGATAGTAATGCCTCCTGCCTTGCTTGAGCTCTCTCTCTCTCTCTCTCTCTCTCTCTCTCTCTCTCTCTCTCTCTCTCTCTTCTCATTCCATATTAATGTTAGAATTTTTTCCCTAGTTCTGTGAGGAATACTACTGATATTTTGATTGGGATGGCATTAAATCTGTCTCTCAGTTTTGAAAGTATTCCCGTTTTGATAATATTATTTCTGTTTATCCAGAAACAGAAGATATCTTTCTATTTTCTGAGGTTCGCTTTGATCTCTGCTTTCACAGTGTTGTGCTTAACCTTTTAGAGGTGTTTCACTTCCGTGGTTAGGTTCATTTTTAAGATTCTAATTTTTCTTAATGGAATTGTGAATGATTGTTTTCTTAATCTCTTATTATTTGATTACAGAAATGCTATTGATTTTTCTGTGTTGCTTTTGTATCCCCATAAGCTACTGAATTTATTTATTAACTTTCCAAATCTTTTGATGTATTTTTTGAGTCTTCCATATAAAGGATAATTGCAAATAAAGATAATTTGGATTCTTCCTTTCTTATTTTTATTTATTTCTTTCTGGTACTGATTGCTCTAGCAAATATTTCAAGTACAATGGTGAACAGGAATAGTGATAGTGTATGTCTTTGTCTTATTTCTAACTACATAGGGAAAGTATGTAGCTTTCCCACATACAAAATGATGTTGGCAGTAGGTTAGTCATGATTCACTTTTACCAGATCTAGATAATGTTCCCCTAGATGTATTTTCTTCAGCGTATTTTTTTCCATGAATAGATGTTGGATTTTATCACACTTTTCAACACCTATTAAGAGGATCATGTGATTTTTTTCTTATTTCTCTTTATATGGTGTATTACATTCATTGACTTGCATATGTTAAACTATCCCTGAATCCTTGAAATTAATTCTGCTTATTCATGATCTCTCTCTCTCTCTCTCTCTCTCTCTCTCTCTCTCTCTCTCTCTCTCTCCACACACACATATACAATGTAATTGTGTAGATATGGTTCTTTTCTTTCCACATTTGGTAAGACTGGCTAAGGGTGGATCTATTTTGTTTATTCTTTCAAAGAACCATCTTATTTGAAATTAGGATAACTACTCCTGCTTTCTTGGAGGGGGGGCTGTTTCTTGTTGTATGGAATATTATTTTCCACCCTTTGATTTTTAATCTGTAAATTTATTTTTAACTAAATGTATTTCTTGGATACTGCACATTTGTGGGTTTCCTTTCTTGAGCTATTTTGCCGATCTGTGTCTTCTGACTGGGGAATTGAGACCATTCACATTAAGAGTTATTACTGAGAGGTACTGATTTATTCCTGTTGCTGAAGTTTTTCCTTTTGCTTAGCTGAAACCTATATTTTTTTTTCTTTTTGACTTATTGGTATCACTGACTTTATTGTCGCTTTCTTGGCTAACCTTGAGAATTTTTTTTTATAATATTGGTTTTGTGGTCATGAATGTCTAAGGGTGTCCTTTGCCATGGAAATGCCTTCCTTGTCTATCAGTGTTGAAGGAAACTTGAGGTCTGTAGATACTTACAGTATAAAGGCTTTGCTGCTTAGACAGAGATACCATTAGTCATGTTTAATTGATGTGCTTTGGGCATGCCTAATTAAAATCCTTTGCTTTAGCCCTATGATCCCTCTACTTTGTTTTAAATCGATTGATTGATGATTGATTGATTGATTGATTGATACAGGGTCTCACTATGTAGTTTGAACTCATAGTGGACTCTTCAACACTAAGATTACAGGTATGTGCTGCCATGTGCCCAGTTCTGGAGCCAACACAGCACACCAGAGTTCTAGGGCCAGCACTAGATGCAGTACCAGGAATTGAACTCCAGACCTTGTACTTTTCAGGCAGACGCTCATGCCACTGAGCTGTCTCCCCAGAAGATCCCTTTACTTTGGAAAGGAGAAAGTGCCCAATGTACTGAGTTCTCTAGCAATGTACTCAAGCACTGTTAAGGTCACAAAGATAATGACTTACAGAGAAACAGCAACAATTATGAAACCTTGGTAATATCAAGCAAATAAGCTGGAGTAGTAACATCCGAGGCAAATTGGATATTAACATACCATGAGACCTATTTATTTATTTATTTATTGCCTTTTAAATGAATTTTTTATTTTGGAAAATAAATAAGCTTGGGGCCGGGGAGATGGCTCAGTGGAATAAGCACTTCCTTGGCAAGTGCAAGGGTCTGAGTTCAATTCCCGATTCCACCAAAAGAAAATAAATAAGCTTGTAATGGTTAATCAACTGTGTTAACTTGAGAAGTTTAGATGCTTAAGTAAATTGGCTCAGCAATTCCATACCCTAGAATGTAGAGGAGTCACCTTAGGGTGGCTCATCACTTCAAGGATATAAAAGGGAACCGAGGAAGGATGGAGTGTTTCATTTCTTTGGAGAAGTGCCTTCTGGCTTCTTGTGCAGACTCTTCAGCCTCTACCTTGGATACTTCAGCCTTTTGATATAGACTTAGCAGCCTTCTGTCACAGGCCCATTAGCCTCCTAATATGGGCTTGCATGGAGTACTGCAGTGGGCTCCAGAGCTTGGACTGAGTCCTTCGGTCTGCACTGTGCAGAAGCCCTCTGCATACCTCCTCATCTGACTCTGCGGCTGACTGAGACCCAATTATTCATGACCTTTAACCCTAAGGAAGAAATTTGCAATTATTGTATAAACTTGAAGACAATTAAGGTATTGCTTTACAGCTAGTATGTCCTAAGTACAAGCACAACAGTTATATCTCAATTTAAAGCTAGAACAAAATTCAACAAAATTTTATAGAATCAAGTGCCTAAAGATTAATAAAGTTTGGTAGATATGCCATTAAAGATATAGGGTTTTGCATACTGGGTGTGGTGGTACATGCCTGTAATACCAGCACTCTGGAGACTGAGGCAGGAGGATTGCCATGAGTTTGAGAACAGCCTGGACTACATAATGAATTCAAAGCCAGCCTGAAACATAGCAAGATCCTGTCTCAAAAAATAAAAACAAACAAAAATATACATAGGGTGTGAGAGAACACAAGAGGAAAAATCTGAAATTTAAATTATATGATAGAAGAGAGAAGTGATAGAAAAGATTCTATTGGGGAGTAAAGGATGCTTGTAGAATTAGTTAAAGGTAAGTAAACACAAATGAAAATTAGAAAAAAGGAGGAAAAGGCAATTCAAAATGGAATAAAAATAAAAGAGAAAAAATAAAGGGAAAAAAGAAAAAAATTTAAACTAGGAAAACTTGAAGAAAAGATAAGAAGCAAGGACGGGGCCAGTGAGATAGCTCAGCAGAATAAACACCTGTTTTAGCAAGCACAGGGACCAGGGTTCAATCCCCGGTCCCACATGCCATGCCAGCCCCACCCTTGGGGCACATTGAGCTGGAGACAGATTCCAGGCATGCCAGCAATCCCAGTGCTAGGGAGGCTGAAAACAGAAGGATCATGAGTCCAACTGCATAGTGAGACCCTGTACCAAGTACATTAAATGAAAGAAAAGAAGAAGAAAGAAGAAGAAGAAGAAGAAGAAGAAGAAGAAGAAGAAGAAGAAGAAGAAGAAGAGATGAACACGAAATAAAATTTCACAAACCCCAATACACTGGTGAAGCAGGAGGAAAGACAAGAAAACAAATAAAACAAAAACCTTAGATGTCCCATTGAACCCAGCTATTCTGCTTCTGTATATTTTTCCAGAAGAATTGAAAATATCATACCACAGTGATATGTGTGCTCCCATGTTTATAGCCTTACAATTTTTCATACTTAATTTTGTAAACAACACAAATGCCCGTCAACTGAGCAATGAATAAAAAAAGATGTGGGATTTTTACACAATGGAGTATTACTCAGCTATAAAAAAAAAACTTCAGGCTGTTACAGATAAATGGATGTAGCTAGAGACTATATTGGCAAGTGAAATAAAACAGACCCACGTGCAAATAGCATATTGACTCACTAGGAGAAATCAAATCACAAATAATTTCTTAAATAACTGCAGAAATGATGTCCACAATGAAAATCATGTGTGGTGACTTTAGAGCAGACATAGACAAAAAATCCAGGGGCTTAAGAAAATTATGGAAACTATGAATGCTAAGCATAAGAAAGAAATGGAATCCATAAGGCATATTTAAGCAGATATCCAGAAGAATAAAAATTTCACTGAAAGTATTTGCAGAAGATTAAGCCAAAGTAAGAAGAAGATCTCAGATTATCGAAGACAGGCTTGTGCTCAGCAGTCATGAAGGGAAATATCTATGTAAAATACCAAGAAAATCAATCTATCAGCTGCTGGATGAAGCAAAGAAGAATAACAAGATTGATTGAAGTCAGTGAAAAAGTAGGATGTAGCATAAATGATATTTTTAAAAAGCTGTTCGCAGAGGTCATGGGAGAAAACTTCCCTGGTACAGAGAAAGGATTTGACATACAGTCAGTGAGGCATATAGAATTCCAATTAGCCAGGATCAAAAAAGTCTATAGGTAGGCATATCATAATCAAGATCCCAGAAATTCAGCACAAGAATAGAATCTTAAAAGCTGTTAGGAAAAGAAGCACATCATTTATAAAGGAAACTCCAAAAGAATCACAGCACAGACCCTCAAGTCAAGACTTGAGTATAATTCCATGAACCCCAACAGAAGGAATCTACCAGGCAAGGCAAACAATTAAAGAAACAGGATAAAACAAGGGGGAGCCAGCAACAGGAAAATGATACAGATAAGTCAATTCATATCACTTATAGTCATCAGTGTCAATGGTCTCAATTCTCCAATCAAATGACACAGTTTGAAAGACTGGATCAAAAAGCAAAATCCATAAGATGCTATTTAATTTTGTTCTTCCATAGCTAATATTTTTATGTATATGCTTTAATGTTTTTTTTCTTTACAAGAAGTTTTGGACAATTGCATTTTTGTGTATCTTGGTAAGATTTTATTTAAATGTCTTTGCAAAAGATTCATCTTTCTTGGAAATGTGGTATTATAAGTTGAACTAAATTCAGAAATTTTAAATCTTTAAATATTTATTGCCTACTCCTCTCTACTTTGAGAATTCTAATTATATGAATATGTTTCTTGGTTTTGACACAGTGAACTATTATGACTGATCTGTAAATTCTTTCTTCATTTTTATTTTGGACAGTTTTTATTGTTATATTCATTTATGTTTGTAAATAATTTATTTTCTTTCTTTCTTTCTTTTTGTGGAACCGGGGATTGAACTCAGGCCCTTGCACTTGCCAGGGAAGCACTTATTCCACTGAGCCATCTCCCCAGCCTCAATAATTTATTTTCAATTTCCAATCTATTAAAAAAAAGCAAAATCCAACAATACGCTGCATAAAAGAAACATATTTAATTAAAAAAGAAATTCATAGACTGAAAGTCAAAGGATAAAAAATAATACTCCATGTGACAAGAATCCAGACAACATCAGGTAGTTATTCTATTTGGAGACAAAGTGAATTTCAAGCCAAGACTGATTAAGAGAGATTTAAAAAAAAAAGTCATTACATTCTTATAAAGGCAACAATCCAGGAGGAAGAGATAAAACTCATAAATATATAGGCAGCAAATACCAGTGTTCACAACTATATAAAATAAAACGTAACATGCATGAAAAATACAATAAGCATGACTCGTCAATTGTGGAATCAAAATACCACAATACTGTCACAAAAAGACAGATCAACTAGACAAAAACCAACAATGAAATATTAGAACTGAACCAAACTTCTTCTTTTTTCTTTTAATTTTGTTTTGTTTTGTTTTGTTTTGTATTGCTTTAAACAATTAATTTAACTGCAATGGACTTACATTTGTTTCTGAAGTGACTTTCATTTATTTTGATACATCTTTTCCCTGTGATGATTTGCAGGATCTTCAAGCCAATATAAATATTTTATAAATATTTTAATATTTGGGTATATACCTGAACAATACCTCAGCAATATCTTTCAGCAAGAAAAACACTGAAGAGTAAAGACTAGACACAGTTCCTAGGTACAGTGAAAATCTGCTGCAAATATTTCTGAGGTAAGAAGGTACCACATACCTGTTCAACTAAGAAAACCACCCTTACAACCCAGGATGGTTTTATTATTATGTAGGACCTAGAACACTTAAGCTGCCAATTAGGTGCTGAATGGCAGAGCAAAACCCCCAGTTTATGTGATAAATTCATAGGAAATAGGTTCCAACAACTCAGGTTTCTTTCCATTGGTCCTCACAAAGTATACTTCTCTGGGAGGGACAGGCTGGCACTTCAGTTGAACTCAGGTACCTTTCTCTTTGGCTTCCTTCTTTTTCTGATCATTTTCCTTGACATGTTTCAGAAAGCTATCACGACTTTTTGAGTGTTTAATATGCTCAATATGCACATTAATCCTCTTGGCATGTATCTTGCCCTTAACTTGTTTGTTTACAACAATGCCAACAGCATGCTGGGTAACATTGTAAACTCTTCCCATTTTGCCATAGTAACATTTGTGAGGCATTCCTTTTTGCACAGTACCCATTCCCTTGATATCTACCATATCACCCTTTTTGTAGATTCACATGTATGTGGCCAAAGGAACAACCCCATGTTTCCTAAAAGGCCTAGAAAACATATACTGGATTCCCCTCCTCTTGCCCTTTGTGTTAGTCATTTTGGTAAATTACTGGAAGATGGTGGTCTGGCAGAAAGGAAGGCTGAACCAAACTTTTGGGCAAATGAATGTAGTAGATGTCTACAGAATGTTCCACTAAACAATATCAGAATACACATTCTTCTCAGCTGCACACAAGATGTTCTCTGAAATAGATCACATACTAGCTTGTAAAACATGCTTAAGTAAATACAAAAGACTTGAAATTTTCCCATGTATGTTATCAGATCATAGGGCAATGAAGTTGGAAATCAAGGTAAATGTAACGCAAGACTTTATAAACACATAGATATTAACAACCAATGGGTCACAGATGAAATTAAAGGAGAAAACTAGACAGTTTCTAAAATTAAATGATAGTGACAGTGTAACATACTGGAACTTCTATGAAAGCAGCCCTAAGAAGCAGATATATAGCAGTGAATGGCTCCCACAAGGAAGGAAATTATAAAGAGCAGAGCAGAAATTAATACACTGAAGACAAAAAAAAAAAAAAACGGAAAAAACAAGAAATCAATGAATCAGACCCACATGTGTAAACATTATATTGTCCCCTTATTGTAAGAATATGAAAGAGTAAATAAATGTGAAAAGTACAATAGATATAGTAAATGAAAAGAAACTACACAAAAGAGATAAACAATTGGGATGAGGGAAAGGAGAAAAGAAACAAAAAAAAATAAAAAGAAGGGAAAAAATCATTTATGTATGTACAGAGGACGGCTGAGATGACTGTACTACTAATTTCTATTGGCTTTTTAAAATAGCAGTTAATGTTTAAAATTTTTACTTTGACCAATTTTATATGTTGATATCTAGTATTCTGAGCAACTACATTGAAGATAACAATGTGCAATATCAAAACTACTGTTGAATACCTATTATCTTGGGTTTTTGGGGTTTTTTTGAAATTGTATATTATTTCTAATGTCTTATCTATTATTTTTCTAGTCTCTTTAAAATAAAATAAAATAAACAGAGTTGGGTCTTTCAAAGATTAAAATTAACAAATCCTTATCAAATCTTATCAAAAACAAGAAGAAAAGACTCATATCCACGCACTTAGGAATGAAAAGGGTAAAATCACAATGTGCTCTGCAGAAAGCCTACATTGAAAACTTGCATTCTAGGCCAGCCAAATAGTTTAGTGGATTAAAGCACCTGCAAGTAGACACCACAGCCAGGGTTGGATCCCTGGGCCTGCCATGCTGGCCCCACTCCCGAGGTGCACTGAGAAGGCAATTGAGACTGGGCATAGTGGTGCACACCTTTAATCTCAGCTCTTGGGAGGCTGTAAACAGGTGAATCACTACGAGTCCGATTTAGTAGTGAGACCTTGAACACCCTGTAGACCCTTCCTTTAAAAATACAAAAAAGAAACAAAATTCAACAGTATGCTGTGTACAAGAAACACACTTAACTCAAAAGGAAATTCACAGACAGAAAGTCAAAAAATGGAAAACAATCCTCCATGCCAAAGGAAATCAGAAAAAAGGAGGAATGGCTATCCTGGATTCTAACAATATCAACTTTAAGCCAAAACTCATCTAAATACTTTTTACCAAGATGGCACTGAAGGCAAAGACAGAAGCTACTGCCCCTCCCAAAGCTGAAGCCAAAGCAAAAGCTTTGAAGGCCAAGAAGGCCGTGTTGAAAAGCAGCCACAGCCACAAAAAGAAGATACGAACGTCACCCACCTTCCCATGTCCCAAGATACTGCAGCTCCAGAGGCAGCCCAAATATCCTTGGAAGAGCACCCCCAGGAGGAACAAGCTTGACCACTATGCCATCATCAAGTTCCCCCTGACCACAGAGTCAGCCATGAAAAAGATCGAGGACAACAACACATTCATGTTCATTGTGGATATCAAGGTAATAAGCACCAAATCAAACAAGCTGTAAAGAAGCTCTATGACTTCGATGTCACCAAAGCCAATACCCTAATCAGGCCTGATGGAGAGAAGAAGACATACATTCAACTGGCTCCTGATTATGATGCATTGGATGTTGCCAACAAAACGGGATCATCTAAACTGAGTCCCGCTGGCTAATTCTAAATATATACTTTTTTCTCAGAAAAAAAAAAATCTAAACAGATAAAGGTCACTACATACTTGTTAAGAGAAAACTGCAAAAGGAAGATATAACAGTAATAATATATGTGCATTCAATGTAAGAGTACCCTCCTACATAAGACAATTTTTTTTTTCAGAACCGGGGATTGAACTCAGGCCTTTGTGCTTGCCAGGGAAGTGCTTATTCCACTGAACCATCTCCCTGGCCCCCGATAAGACAAATTTTAACAGACATGAAAAATCAAATGAGCAATAATACAATATTAATGTGGAACTTTAACATGCCACTGTCACAAGAGATAGCTCAACTAGGCAAAATATCAGCAAAGAAACAATAGAACTAAACCAAACTTGTGAAGGAATTGATTTGGTAGACCTTTTTAGAGTGTTTCACCCAGCAGCAACAGAACACACATTCTTCTCAGCTGTACACAGGACATTCTCCAAAATAGATCATATACTAGCACACAGAGCACTCTTAAGTAAATTCAAAGAAATGGAAATTATCCCATGCATACCATTTGATCACACTGCAATAAAACTGGAAATTATTGAGAAAAGAAACTATAAGAACACCAAAATACATGGAAATTAAATAACAACCTCTTAAATAACCAGTAGGTTGCAGATAAAATTAAAGAAGACATTTTAAAAAATATTTACAATCAAATGAAAATGCAAATGCAACTTCCCAAAACCTGTGCAATGGAATGTAAGCTCTCTTAAGGGGAAAATTTGTAGTGGTAAATTCGCACATTAGGAAAACAGAAGAGGGGCCAGGGAGATGGCTCAGTGGAATAAGCACTTCCCTGGCAAGTTCAAGGGCTTGAGTTCAATCCCCAGTTCTGCCCAAAAAAAAAAAAAAAAAAAAAAAGGAAAACAGGAAAAGCCCAAATAAAAGATCTTATGCTGCACCTCATGCTCCTAGAAAAAGGAGAGTAACTCAAGCCCAAAGCCAAAAGAAGACAGGAAATGATAAAGATTAGAGCAGAAATTGGTGCATTGGAGACAAAGAAAACAATACAAAGAATAAATGAATCAAAGGGTTGGTTCTTTGAAAGAATAAATAAAACTGATTAACCCATAGCAAACCTACTCTGGGTTGGGGAGATAGCTCAGTAGAATAAGTACCTGTCTGGCAACAAGCACAAGATCCTAAGTTCAATCCCCAGTACTGGAAA
>NW_004524588.1:1976174-1977204 GCF_000260255.1 Octodon degus
AAAAAAAAAAAAAAACACAAAAAAGAAAAAAAACAATTCATGCAATAAAGAATGAAAAGGGTGAAATCACTACAGACCCTAGAGAAATTCAGAAGTAGGTATTTCCAATACCTGCTTCTAAAATCTTTACTCTCACAGGATGGAAAACACAGAGGAAATGGACAGTTTCCTAGGCACATGTGAAATACCAAAGCTGAGTCAAGAAGATATACAAACTCTGAATAACCCAATAATGAGAAACAAAATTGAAAATGTAATTTTAAAAAATCCTAGCAACAGGTCCAGGGAGATAGCTCAGTGGACTAAGTGCCTGCTTTGGCAAGCACAGGGACCAGGGTCTGGTCCCCAGTCCTGCACGCTGTACCAGCCCTGCCTGTGGGACAAGCTGAGCCAGCAACTGAGTCCAGGTGTGGTGGCAAATGCCTATACTCCCAGATCTGGGGAGGCTGAAAACAGGAGAATCACTATGACTCTAAGATACATAGTGAGATCCTGTACCAAATACATAAATAAATTAAAAAAAAAAAAACCTACCAACAAAATAAGCCCATGGGGGCCTGCCATTTAGCTCAGCTTTTTAAGTGGCTGCTTCAACAAAGCAGTCAGGCTCAGGTTGCTGTGGCTCAATCCCCACAACTCAAGCCAACCAAATCTGCCCTGAAGGCATTTGGAGCAAAAAAAACTCCTTATTAAAATAAGCCCATGTCCTCACACATTCGCAGCAGTATTCTACAAGAACTTTAGAGAAGATTTAATGCCAACTTTTCGCAAACTCTTTAATGAAATTGAAAGGGAATTCTCCTAAAGTCATCACTGGAGGAAAATATTACTCTGATTCCAAAGCCAGAGAAAGATTCAACTAAAAATGAGGCCAATCTCTCTAATGAATATAGACACAAAAATTCTTAATAAAATACCAGCAAACAGGGCTGGTAAGATGGCTCAGTGGTCTAAAGCACCTATTTGGAACAAGCTTGGCAAAGCACAGGGACCACAGTTCGATTCCCCAGCACCACATGCCAGCCAGCCC
>NW_004524588.1:1977419-1978334 GCF_000260255.1 Octodon degus
ATAAATAAATAAAGATTAACTTTAAAAAAAAAAAACCAGCAAACAGAATGCAGCAAATCATCAAAAAGATTATACATCACAACTAAGTGGGATTCATTCCAGAAATGTAGGGACAGCTCAACATGTACAAATCCATAAATGTAATATACCACATCAATAGAACCAAGAAAAAAAACCACATGATCATCTCAATAGATGCAGAAAAAGCCTTTGACATAGTCCAACACTCATTCATGATAAAAAAAAAAACTACAGAGAATTGGAAGAGATGATCTGTATCTCAATCTGATAAAAAAAAAAAAAATCTCTTAGAAACCAACAGCAAACATTATACTAAATAGGCAACAACTGAAGGCCCTCACTGCAAAATCAGGAACAAGACAAGGATGTCCACTGTCTCCACTCCTATTCAATAAAGTTTTGGAAATGTTAGCCAGAGTAATTAGACAAGAGAGAGATATAAAAGAAATAAAGATTGGAAAAGAATTAAAATTATCATTATTTGCAGATGACATGATACTGTACATAAAGGACCTCAAAAACTCCACCAAGAGTCTTGTGGATTTAATCACCAAATTCAGCAATGTAGCAGGATACAAAGTCAATGCCTAAAAATCAGTAGCATGTTTGTATACATTGAACACATTGAGAGAGAAATTAGGGAACCATGCCTTTCAAAATAACATCCAACAGATTAAAGAATCTGCAAGCAGGCACAGGGGGCAGGGGTTCAATCCCCAGGCCTGCCATGCTGGCCCCGCCCCTGGGGCACCCTGAGACAGCAATTGAGACTGGATGTAGTGGAGCATGCCTGTAATCTCAGCTCTTGGGAGGCTGTATACAGACAGATCATTATGAGTCCAATCTAGTGGTAAGACCCTGAAAACCCTGTAAATCCTTCCTTAAAATACAAAA
>NW_004524588.1:1978592-2022075 GCF_000260255.1 Octodon degus
AAGAAGAAGAAGAAGAAGAAGAAGAAGAAAGAAAGAAAGAAAGAAAGAAAGAAAGAAAGAAAGAAAGAAAGAAAGAAAGAAAGAAAGAAAACAGAAGAGACACAGAATATCAAAAGCAATCCTGGGAAACAAGGGAAAGTCAGGAGGTATCACAATTCCTGACCTGAAATTATACTATAAAGCTACTGTGATGAAATCATCATGGTACTGGCATAGAGACAAATCTGAGGATCTATGGAATAGATTAGAAGATGCAAACACAACTGCAAACATATTCGGTCACCTTATTTTTCACAAAGGTGCCAAACATGTTCACTGGAAGAAAGATAGCCTCCTTAATAAATAGTGCTAGAAAATCTAGCTTTCCATATGCCAAAGACCAAAACTAGAACATGTCCATCACTATGCACAAAGCTATAGTTAAAACTGATCAAAGAGTACAAGGGCCTGAGTTCAATCCCCAGTACGGAAAAAAAAAAAAAAAAATTGATCAAAAGTTTAAATATTAAAATAGAAACACTAAATCTTCTGGAGGAAAATATAGGTAGAAATCTTACATAGGGGTAGTTTATGAACAAAAAACAAACTTCATGGGAAATACTCCAAAGAATCAACCCCTGAGATCTCATCTTTTTGAAAACTTTCTGTACTTTGAAACAAACAGTGTAAAAAGAAAACCCACAAACTGGGAAAAAAATTATAGCTGGCTATTCCTCCAACAAAAGCCTTCTATGGAGAACATAGAAAGAATTTTTAGGGGCTGGGGAGATGGCTCAGTAGAATAAGTGCTTGCCTGGCAAGCCCAAGTGTTTGAGTTCAATACCCGGTTCCGGAAAAAAAAAAAAAAAGAACTTTTAAAAATCAGCCCCCCAAAAGTCAAAAACCCAATCGAAAAATGGGCATCCGAGATGAATATACAAGAAATACAAATGGCAAATACATGAAAAAGTGTTCAATGTCATTGGTCATTTGAGAGATGCAAATTAAAACAACACTGAGATCCCATTTCACCCCAGAAAAAATGACCCACATCAAAAAGTCAGCCAATAACAGATGGAGAGGCTGTGGAGAAAAAGGAAACCTTCTGCACTATTGGTGGGAGTGTAGACTGGTACTACCACTATGGAAATCAGTGCGGAATTTCCTCAAAAAGCTAGGATTGGAGGTCCCATTCAACCCAGCTATTCCCCTCCTAGGTATTTTCCCAGAAGAACTAAAAACCTCATACCACAGTAATACATGTGAACCTATGTTTATAGCAGTTCAATTTGTCACAGCTAAATCCTGGAAACAGCCCAGATGTCCATCAACTGAAGAATGGGGGGCTGGTGAGATAGCTCAGTAGACTAAGTGCCTGCTTTGGCAAGCACAGGGACAAAGGTTCAATCCCCAGTCCTGCATGTCATGCTGGCCCTGCCTCCAGGGTGGGCTGAGCCTGCGACCTAGTTAGGATGTGGTGGTGCATGCTTGTAATCCCAGCACTAGGGAAGCTGAAAATAGGAGGATCACTAGGAGTTTGAGCTGCACAGTGAGACCCTGTAACAAATACATAAATGAAAAAAAAAAAAAAAGAAGAAGAAGAGTGGATAAAGAAGATGTAGTATTTTTACACAATGGCCTATTATTCAGCTATAAAACAGGATAAATTTTGGGCTGGCCAGATAGTTAAGTAGATAAAGTGCCTGCTCATGAAGATGCAGGGACCAGGGTTCAATTCCCAGGTGGGCCATGCCACCCCTGCCCCCAGGGTGCACTGAGATGACAACTGAGACTGGGTGTGGTGGTATGTGCCTGTAATCTCAGCACTTGGGAGGCTGAAAACAGGGGGATCATGATGAGTCTGATCTGTCTAGTGAGACCCTGTAGACCTTGTACTAAATACATCTTTTTTAAATGAATCTTTTGTTGGTAAATGGATGCAACTAGAGAACATACTCTTAAGTACAATAAATCAGACCTACATATGCCAACATCATATTGTCTCCTTAGGGTGAGACCCTGAAAGACAAAAATGGAATCTGAAGGGAACAACAAATACTGGAAAAAGGGAATGAACTTATTCAAGAGGAAAGAGTTACTGAGTTGAGGAGAAAGACAAAAGAGGAAGTGGGGGAAAGAGATTTATCTATGTATGTAAGCAGGATGGTTTGGACAACTGTGCTATGCATTTCTTCTGGTGTATGGAAAGAGGCAGTTAATTCTTTAATTTGTTTTGTCTCCTTTTTTCAATTATTTGTACTTTTTCTCTTCTTAATTTCTGATATGTGGGGCCAGGGAGATAGCGCAGTAGAATAAGTGCTTCCCTGGCAAGCGCATTCACCTGAGTTCAATCCCCAGTTCCAAAAAAAAAAAAAAAAAAAAAATTATATGTTTCTTTCTTGTTTTCTTTCTTCTTCCAATTTTACATGCATATATCTGGTAATACGAATAGCTGGTTGGGGGCTGGTGAGATGGCTCAGTGGTCTAAAGTACCTACTTAGAATAATTTTAGCAAAGCACAGGGACCGTGGTTCAATCCCCCAGCACCACAAGCCAGCCAGCCCCGCCCCCTGGTGGGCTGAGCTGGCCACACACACACACACACACACACACACATACACACATAAATAAATAAAATTAATAAAAAGAAGAACACATGTGTCAGGTAACAATTTTTTAAAAAATGAATAGCTAGTTGGAAGACAACACTATGTATTACAACAAATACTTTGAAATTCATAATACTTTGTTAAGTATTATGAATATTCATAATACTTTGTACCACTTATGATTTTTGTTTTAATTCTAATTTATACTCTCTTAAAAAAATGAGTGAATAAATGTTAAAACAGAAACATCTAATTTACTGAAAAATAAAATAGGTAAGACTCTTAAAGACATTGACATAGCAAAAGACTTTATGAACAAAACCCTGATCACACAGAAACTATCACAAAGAATCAGCAGCTGGGATCTCATCTTATTAAAAAGCTTTTGCATAGAAAGAGAAACCACCAATAGAGTGAAAAGACAACCCACAATTGTGGGAACAAATTTTTGCCAGCCTGTCCTCAGACAAAGAATTACTGTTGGGAAGGTATAAATAACTAAAAAAAATAAAAATAAAAATCAGATTCCCAAATTTAACTGAGGATTGGATAAAAAAAGTTGTGATCTTTTTATACCGCGTGGTACTAATCAGATACATAGAAGGATAAGTTGGAGACTTTTATAGGTAAATGTATGCAACTCAAAATCATATTCATAAGTGAAATAAACCAGAAACACATGTGTAGACATCATATTGTCTCCCTAATGTGAGAAGCCGAAAGAGTAAACATGATCCAAGATGTACAACAGATATTGTAAAATGGGAAGAAACTTCAAAATGAAAGAGAAACTGGGATGTGGGAATGGAGAAAATAAAAAAGGGAAAAGCAAAAAGAATGAATATACATATATATATAGAGAGAGAGAGAGAGTGAGAGAGAGAGAGAGAGAGAGAGAGAGTTGTTCTACTAATTTCTCTTAGTTCATTGAAAGGAAAAGTTTAATATTGTTTGGACAATTAAATGTCAATATCTTGTACTCTGAGTAACTAATTTAAAGATAATAATACACAATGTAATAACCATTGTTACCCTCCTACTATCTTGTTTTGAAATTTTATTTTTTTCTCTTTAAGATAAAAGAAACTAATAATAAGCTATCCTTAACCATAGGAAAGAGATCTATAATTATACTATAAACATTAACAGATGCCAAGTGTTAACATAGATTGAATACTAAATGCAAAAACTATACCTTCACTCACAATAGGAAAAAATCAATACTATTAGCATACAGTTAACTATCTAAAGATTGTTGAAGCTTAATGGTTATGCTAATAAAGACAGCAGCCATAAGGAACAAGATAATAAAATAAGAGACATTTGGAAAATTAAACCATGGAAGATGAGTAGAAAAAAATGAAATTTTAAAGATGTTGTTAGGAGTATATGGACATTAATAGAATTAGATAAAAGTAACAGAAAAGAGAAAAGAATTTAAAAAATGAAAATAGAAAAAAGAAAAATTAATATGAAAAAAGAAAAAGAAACTCCAACCCCCCCCACCCCCTAAAAAACAATGAAGAATAAAAGAAGAGAAAGAAAAATGAATATACAAAAAAATTCCCCTATATTTTTATGAGTAGTTTCTTTCCAGGATCAGCATTCTTGGAATCCAGCAAGTCAAAATATTTTGTGCCTACGTGTTTAGCCTGTGAATTTTTGAGGTGCCTCCCCGCTCCAGAAGTCCCTCTGTCCATACAACCCAGCCTGTGGCAAATGTCCAAGCTGAGACTTGTCCTTGCTCATGTTATCCAGGGATAGAAATCAGACCACTGATTTGTGTAAGATGTAGCCAGCAGGGTGGGGGTTCAGGCAGACCTCTGGACTTAATGCCAACTCTTTCAGATCCAGCCACCTCTGAATGCCACTCATGCTAAGCCTGCCTTCTGACCACAAAGGATGGAACCCCATGTCCTTCTTAACCTGAGTCTAAACTTCTCAGGGGGTCTATGTCTAGCCTGTACTTTCTGTGCAGCTGTCTCCTGTGGCTGTTTCTCACCTGGTAACTGTGGGAGGATAACACTGAAACTCTGAAATGAAGTGGCTTTGTAGCTGTCCTGTGGTTAGGTCTTCAACAATCAAAACCCCTTCCCCAAATAGCACTGATTAAATACTCTCTGGCAGTTTGGCATGTGTGGTATCAGATTTCTTCCAACTCTAACCTGCTTGTGCAGAAAAAAAAAAAAAATCCATTTCAGAGTAAAACCCTCTGCTCTTTCTTAGGTTTACAATAGCATAGACTTTTCTTGGGGCTAGCACTGCTGGCCTGGTCCAGTCTTTCCCCCTGGAGCTCCTGACCCTTGGGGCTTACATTTTATCTATAGGATCAGAGTTTCCTCCCCAGGACCTGGGGTGTGCTTTCTAGACTGTTTGATCCTTTTCCCTGCACTGTCCTCTGATCCTTTAGTATCTATGTAGTTCCTAATTTACCAGTCTGCTCTTTCTCAGTTACCAATGATCTCATTTTATTTTATTTTATTTTTTATTTTTCTCTTCATTAGGTTATATTCCAGCGGTCTATATTCTAAGTCCTAGAGAGGCTAAATTCTACTGCTAATTGCTACTCTGCCTTTTTTTTGTACCTTGAGACTACTATTTTGTGGAACCAGGGATTGAACTCAGACCCTAGCACTTGCCAGGGAAGCACTCATTCTACTGAGCCATCTCCCCGGCTCCCCCTTGAGACTTTTCTAATATCTTCTTTTTTTTTTTAATTTTATTTATTTATTTGTGTGTGTGTGTGTGTGTGTGGCCAGCTCAGCCCACCAGGGGCCAGGGCTGGCTGGCATTTGGTGCTGGAGGATTGAACCGCGGTCCCTGTGCTCTGCTAAGCTTGTTCTAAGTAGGTGCTTTAGACCACTGAGCCATCTCACCAGCCCCATATCTTCTTTATTTTCTTACCCCGGTGTTCTATAATTTTCATGATAGAGCTCTTTCACCTTTTTGGTGTGGTTGATTTCTAGGTATTGTTTTATATTACTGTGAATCAATTTATTTTTCTGATTTCTTTCTCAGTGTATTCATTATTGGTGTATAGGAAAGCACTTGCTTGTTATATGCGTTGGTTCTGTTTCATGTCACTTTGCTAAATTTCATTATCAGATCTTTGAGTCTTCTTACAGAGTTTTTAGGGTTTTCTGTGTAAAGGATCATATTATAATATAACTGCTTTTTTGCTATTTTTTCTTAGTTATTCTAAATAAAGTTTTGAAACTACATTAAACAGGAGTGCTTGGAGTGGATACCCTTTTCTCAATCATAATTTTAGAGGAAATGCTTTCAGTTTTTCTCCACTTGGTATAGTGTCGGCTGTGGGTTTGTCATATGTGGCTTTTATCAGTTTGAGAAACTGACCTATATCTGTTTGTGATTTGGATCATGAAAATAGGTTGAATTTTTCTAAAAGCTTTTTTTTGTACTGATTCAGATGATTATGTTCCCTAAGTTTTATATATGTGATATATTATATTTATTGGTTTATATATTTTGAATCATCTTTGCATTCCTGGAATGAAGCCAACATGATTATGATATATGATATTTTTATGTTCTATTTAATACTGTTTGCAAATTTTGCATCTATGTGTATCAAGGATTTTGGTTTGATATTTCTTCTCTGGTGAAGTCCTTTTCCAGCTTTGTTATCAGGATAGTGAGGCCTTCATAGAAAGAATTTAGAAATATTCCTTTACCTTCTGTTCCATAGAAAAGTTTGAGAATTGCTGTTAGTTCTTCTTAAAGATGTGATAAAATTGAGCAGTAAATCCATTGGATCTGGGAATTTTCTTGGTAGAGGGTATTACTATTTCAATGTCATTTCTTGTTATTGATTTACTTAGATTTTTTATATATATTCTTAGTTCTATGTTTAGGTTATATACATTTAGTAATTTATCCAGATCTCCATTATTCATTTTTTAGGACATGAATTTTCAAAATTTTTTCTGATTATCCTCTCAATTCCAGTAGTTTCCGTTATAATTTTGCTTTTTGGTCTCTAAATGTATTAATTTGGATTTTTTCTTTGTTTTGGAAAATTTGAGGATTACAATCTTGTTTATCTTTTAAATAACATCTTTAAGTCATTGACTCTTTTCTGCTTCATTGGCTTCTGTTCTTTTTATTATTTATACCCTTCTTCTGGATTTTGTTTTGGTTTGCCTTTATTTTGTTAGTACTTTAAGATTCACTACTATGTTATTTCCTTGAGATCTGTTTTTCTAATGTAAGTATTCATAGACATAAACATTCTTGATAGGACTATTTTCATTGTGCTATACAGATCACAATATGTTTCTGTCTTTATATTATTATAAAAAAAATTAGGGCTGGCCAAATAGCTCAGCTGATTAAAGCACCTGCTTAGGCAGACTCAGGGGCCAGGAGTTTGATCCCCAGGCCTACCTTGCTGGCCCCACCCCCAGGGCACGCTGAGACAGCAATTGAGACTGGGCAGGGTGGTACATGCCTGTAATCCCAACACTTGGGAGGCTGGAAACAAGAGGATCACTACAAGTCTGATCTATGCAGTGAGACCCTGTAGACCATGTAGACCTTGTCCTAAACACAAAAAAAGAAAAAAGAAAAAATTATTTCTTTCCTGATTTCTCCAATGACTCACTGGCAACTCAAAAGTATATTATTCAATCTTCATTTGTTTTTCTGTGGTTTCTCTGTTTACACTTGATGCTAATTTCAACACTCATTCCACTGTCATTTGACAGGATGTATGAGATTATTGAATTTTTTATTTATTAGAACTTGATTTATGGCCTAAAATATGCTCCATGTTGGAAAAAGTTCCATTGAGCTGCTGAAAAGAATTAATATTTTGGCTTGTTTGTGAGACTATTCCATAGATGACTACTAAGTCCATTTTATTTACAGTGTAATTTAACTCTAATGTTTCTTTTTTGATCAGGGGTGCTAGAAGGTCTACCTTTTTTTTTTTTTTTTTTTTTTTTTTTTTGAGGCTGGTGCAGCGCACCCTGGGGGCAGAGTTGGTGCAGCATGTGGTGCTGGGGATCAACTGTGGTCCCCGCACACTTGCCTAAGTTTGCCTAAGCAGGCACTTTAAACAGCTAAGCTATCTTTTTTTTTAAATAATTTTATTGAGAAACAAATAGTAATGAGACAGTTTCAAAACCAATTTGTAGGACAGTTTCAATAATTAAAACATTGCATATTGTTGTCTTAGTGGTTATTCATTGTACAAGATGCAGACATGACATCCGGTCCACAAACACTATTAGATTAAATCTTTCTATTCATTCAATTAAGAGAATATAGCTGTATATCTATCCTATTTTGAATATACGGATACAAAGTGGTTGTTCATTTGTATCCCCTTTAGACTGCTGAGCTATCTTGCCAGCCGTCAACCTATCTTTTTGTGAGAGTGGAGTATTGAAGTCACTCACATAGTTAATCACTATGATAATATGAGGACTTTTTTTCACTATATGTTAAATAGTGTTCTATAAAATTGGAAGTGCTGATATTTGGTGCATATATATTTACAAATGTTTTGTCTTGGTGAAATTTTCAAATGACAAGTACATAACGTACTTCTTTGTGTCTTCTGATTAATTTTAATTTGAAATCTATTTGTCAGATATCAGTATAGCTACTTTTGCTTAATTTATACTTTGCATAAAACATTTTCCCTCCTTCAATTTTCAATCTGCATATGTCAGATGAGGTGTGTTTTTGCAGGCAATATATAGTTGGACCTCATTTGTTTAATTTAATCTGCCAATCTGTATCTTTTAATTGGAGAATTAAGGCCATTCACATTAAATGTTACTATTTGAAGGTATGTACTGGCTTTGTTAGTATGCTATAGTTCTTATGTTTGGCTCAATCCTGATTTTCATTCATTTATCTACTCATTGAAATTCATGCTTTTCTTTAGACTTGTGATTGTGATTGTCCCCTTTTTCTGTTAAAATTTCCTAAGTATTTTCTGCAGTGCTGAGTTAGTGATAATGAATTTAATTTATACCTTCTTTGGAAGTTCTTTATTTCTATTTCAATTTTGAAAGATAGCCTTGAGGGATACAGTATTGTATATTAGCAACTATTTACTTTCAGGGTTTTTAAATACATCACTCTAACCACTCCTGGCTTTTCTGCTGGAAAATGTGCTGTTTATCTGATGGATTTGCTATTAAAAATGATTTGGTGTTTCTTTATAATTGCTTTTAACGCTCTTTCTCTGTTTTGAATTTTTACCTTGATATGTTGTGGACAGGAACCTTTCTAGCCATATCTATTTAGAGTTCTAAGTCCTTCAATACATGGGTATCCATCCCATTCCCCAGATTTGGAGTACTTTCAGGGATATTTCCATTTAATAGGTTTTCTTTTTTTTTTTTAAGTTACTTATTTATTTATTTTTTAACATTTATTTATTTAGTGTGTGTGTGTGTGTGTGTGTGTGTGTGTGTGTGGCCAGCTCAGCCCACCAGGGGGCTGGACTGGCTGGCATGTGGTGCTGGGGGATTGAACCGCGGTCCCTGTGCTTTGCCAAGCTTGTTCCAAGTAGGTGCTTTAGACCACTGAGCCATCCCGGCAGCCCCTTAATAGGTTTTCTATTGCTGTCATCCTGTAATTTCTCAAACTGCTTGAGGTCAATGAGTTAAATTTATTCATTTAGAGTTGCCTAAAAGATCCTAAATAATCCTTTTATTAATTCTTATTTTTTCATTGTTTTTGTTTTTGGTGGAACCGGGGTTTGAACTCAGGCCATTGCGCTTGCCAAGGAAGCACTTATTCCACGGAGCCATCTCCCTGGCCCCATTTTTTCATTATTACCCTCTGCATGTTCTAATATATCCACCTTATTTTCATTTCCTATTTTTCTTTTGAATCAACTAGCCTCTGCTGATATTTTCATTTGAGTTCTTTATTTGACTAAGAATTTCAATTATAGTGTATCTTATTAATTGTTTTTAGATATACTATACTTTATCTCTTTTCTGGAGTGATCTTTCACATCTTGTATTTTTTTCTTCATTCAGTGATTAATTTGTGTCATCTTTGAGCTCATTGATCACTGTAGCTATCAGGTTTTTTTTTTTTTAATTCTCTGGGATTTTATCCACAGCAATAACTGTGAGATCAAAATTTCTTGAAGGAGATTATAAATTTTTTAAGGTATATGAATGACTTTTCCCCCTCACAGTTTGTGTGTATGTGTGTGTATGCATGTGTTTAAGTTACATCTGTAGATCAGTTGGATGGATATCTCTACTACTATGGAATGGAATTTTTTTTTTTTTTAACCAGGGATTGAACTCAGACCCTTGCACTTGCCAGGCAAGCACTTAATCTATCAAGCTATCTCCCAGGCCCCAGAAATGTTTTTAAAAAGTGTATTTTTCGGGGCTGGCGAGATGGCTCAGTGGTCTAAAGCACCTACTTGGAACAAGCTTGGCAAAGCATCAGGGACCGCGGTTCGATCCCCCAGCACCACATGCCAGCCAGCCCCGCCCCCTGGTGGGCTGAGCTGGCCACACACACACACACACACACACTAAATAAATAAATAAATAAATGTTTAAAAATAAATAAATAAATAAAAATTTAAAAAAAGTGGATTTTTCCTTGTCATGTTCCCTACACTAGTTAATTCTATGGTATTATTTCTGAATTCTTTTCTACTAATAATGATGGTATCGTTGTTGCTTTTAATCAATGATTGCTGTTTGTATAGATCTGGTTTAGCTTTCTATCATCAACATTACTACTATTTGTTTTCTCCTCTCTGTGTGGTACTGTTAAGTGAGTCCCCAGAGAAAGCTAAACACTAAAGAGACTCTCAAATATTATGCTTAATAAATTGAACAAGGGCATAAAAGCCAGGACATAATAAAATACATAGCTATGTCACAGGGAGATTGAATCTAAATAAGATATCTGTACAGCAATGATAGTTCTCTACCGTAACTGATCTTCAACTTGCAGGGCAAACATACTAGAATCATGAGACAGGCAACAGATGCCGCCAACACCCAATAATCCCCAAAAGCTGGCATAAACAAAATGTTTGAAGAGATAAAAGCAAAACATAAAAGTAATGCATAATATGTTTAATAAGCTCAAAGAGGATTTAGTTAAACAGATAAAGCATTTTGCCAATATAATATCTGGCAAATTTAACAAAAAAAACTAATTGAGTTAAATAAAATGGGAACGACTACTTTAGAAAAGAAAACAAGAAAAGAGAGATGATACCAAAAAAAACAAAAATTCAATGGAAAACATGGGATCCAACCAGTATGTGAAGACAATTTTAGAAACAGAAGACAAGACACACATAGAAAATCATAAACTCAGTGAACTGTACAAGTGACCATGCAAGCTGAATCCCACTCAAAAACTCACAAAACAAAAAAATTCCTCAGAATTATAGGAATAAAAAAAAAATTAAATAGGACTCAAGTGGTACAAAAATATGTTCACTAAAATTACAACAAGAGCCAGGGAGATGGCCCAGTAGAATAACTGCTTTCCTGGCAAGCGCAAGGGCCTGAGATCAATCCCCAGCTCCGCAAAAAATAAATAAATAAATAAATAAATAAATAAATAAATAAATAAAATAAAATAAAATTACAGCAAGATTTTTTTTCCAAATTTGGGGGAAGAATTCAATATTTAAACACAAGAAGTATACAAAACTCCAAATTATGACCAAGACAGAACCTCTCCATGACATGTCATGGTCAACATTTCAGGATTTCAACAAAAGAATACTAAAAGCTCTTAGAAAAGACAGGAAGGAACCTAGAAAGCCAAGGTTACTAGAAAAATTGCTAATTTCTGAGCACAAATCTTGTTTTTATTTTTGTTTTTTGTTTTGTTTTGTGTATTTAGGACAAGGTGTGCAGGTTATACAGGGTCTCACTGCATAGATTGGACCCGTAGTGATCCTCTTGCTTACAGCCTCTCAAGTGCTAGGATTACAGGTGCGCACCACCACACCCAGTCTCAATCACTGTCTCAGCGGGCCCCATGGGCGGAGTCAGCACCGCAGGTCTGGGGATCGAACTCCTGGGCCCTGCATCTAAACAGATGCTTTAATCCACTGAACTATGTGGCTGTCCCTTCTGAGCACAAATCTTAAAGACCAGGACAACTTGATGCAAATTCTCCAATTCTCAAAAGAAAACAATTATTAACTTAAACTTTAATATGCTTCAAAATTAGCCTTCAAACTAAAAGAAGAGTAAACACTTTCCATGAGAAAGAAATCCTGGTGCACATAGTTCACCAAACCAGCGTTGCATAAAATACTTAAGGGAATCCTAGACAGACACAAAGATACAAAGACAGAATCCAGCAGCATCAAAGAGCAAAAAAGAAAAATCCACATATAATTGTGAGAGTACAGTAAGACTTTGGTTCATGAATATGTCTGTTTGCCAGTAATTCAGTTCACAAAGTCTTGTTCCATTCTCAAACTCCCCATTAGGTGATAAACACAAACATGGCCACATTCCCCACACAAACACAAATGTGGCCATCTTCCCAAAAATCGTAAAAGAAAAAAACACACCTCCTCTAAAAGGAAGTAAAAGACAATGCACATCAAACATTCTTCTATTAAACCAGAATCTCCAAAGAAGCAGTCTTCTTTTCAGAGAAAGACTTCAAGCCAAAATTGATTAAGAGACAAAGATGGTCACTATAATTCATTTTTTTAAATTTATTTATTTATTTATTTATTTATTTATTTGGTACAAGGTCTCACTCTGCAGTTCAGGCTTGTAGTGATCCTCCTGTCTCAGCCTCCCCAGCTCTGGGATTACAGACACATGCCACCACACCCAGGTTCCTAGGCCAGCAGGGCATATGGTACTGTGGATCGAACGTGGGTCCTTGTGCTTGCCAGGCAGGCCCTTTGACTGCTGAGCTATGTCCCCAGCCCAGTCACTATAATTCAATAGGGAAAAATAACAATTGTATATGTTCTTGTTTTTGTTTTTGTTTGTTTATTTTGCGGAACCGAGGCTTGAACTCAGACCCTTGCGCTTGCCAGGGAAGCGCTTATTCTACTGAGCCATCTCCCCAGCTCCAAAACTTTTTTTTTTTAATATTTGCAGTCCTGGGGATTGAACTCAGAACCTTATGCATACCAGGTAAGTGCTTATTCTACTGAGCTATCTCCCTAGGCCTAAAATATGGGTTTGTTTGTTTGTTTGTTTGTTTTTTGTTGTTGTTGTTTTTTGTTTTTGTGGAACCAGGGATTGAACTCAGGTCCTTGTGCTTGCCAGGGAAGCGCTTATTCCATTGAGCCATCTCCCCAGCCCCAACAATTGTAGATATCTATGCTCTGAATGTCAGTGTGCCCAACTTTATAAAATAAAGACCACTGGTCTTAAAATGACAGGCCAACACCAGTACAATCATAATGGGGAACATTACTACCAAAATCTTGTAATTAAACAGGTCAGTTAGGCCAAAAAAATCAATAAAAACATCAAAAGTTAAACCACACATTTGAGCAAAAGTACTTAACAGATATCTACAGAGTGTTTCATCCACCAACAACAAAAAACATTTTTTCTCAGCAGCACAGTTTTTTTCCAAAATAGACCATATTCTAATTTGTTGAACATGCTTAACTAAGTACAGAAGAATTGAAATAGTCTTTCTGCATACTACTGGATCAGAATGGAGTGAAGCTGAAAGTCAACAGCAAAAGAAGACACAGAAACTGTATAGACACATGAAGATTAAATAATACATTCTTGAGTAAGCAGTGGAGCACAGAAAAAAATCAGGAAAGAAATTTAAAAGTTTCGACAATCAAATGACAATGAAAACACAACATACCAAAATCTATTCCAAGTATGAGGTTCAATCCTTAGCACTACTTTATAAGAAAGCAACTACCAGTAATCATCTAAAAAATCAACCTCATATCAACATACAATGTATACCTTATTTTAAAAGTTCTCTACTATTTCACTAATTCAGGAAAAGAAACAAAGGGGAATAATGTAGGATAAGATAGCTTTTTAAAGTCTTAATAACGATATTTGTATGCCAGAAACAGGGAGTGGGATTTGAGATGGTTTGAGAGAAAGAAGGAAGAAAGAAAGAAAGAAAGAAAGAAAGAAAGAAAGAAAGAAAGAAAGAAAGAAAGAAAGAAAGAAGAGAGAGAGAGAGAGAGAAGAAAGAAGAAAGAAAGAAAGAAAGAAAGAAAGAAAGAAAGAAAGAAAGAAAGAAAGAAAGAAAGAAAGAAAGAAAGACTGCAAAGGAAAGGAATAGATGTGGAAACTGAGAGAAGACATGGGGAGATTAAATGGGAACTGAAATGTAAAGTATAAAAACACTATGAAATAATCTTTAGTATAAAACAACGTAAGACACTATTGAAGCACAATTAATTATTAACTCACACATACATGTACACCCCGGGTCTTATATTCTTTTTTATGGGGTATTTATACTGGATACAATTATTTTCCTGGCCCAATGCTGTAAAACAACTTCTGAGGAATATGAAAATCTTTTTGATCCCAGATTTCTCCTCCTCAACCCCTGTCCAAGTCGGAGCAGTCATTTAGGGCAGCTTGGAGAGTTGAAGTCTCCCCTCCCATAGTTATGGGTGAGTAGCTCAGCAGGTTCAGAGTAGTAAAACTGGCCCACACCCACAATTTAATCTTCCTGTGCCTGGGAGTTAAGGGCCTGGAAAACTCATGCTATCCTCCAAGCCACATCCAGATCCAGTCAGGTCCAACCTGAAGCCCAAAGTTTCCAAATTCACCAACTGCCAGCTTCATTCTCGGTGCCTCCAAGTGAGATGAGGTACATGGGTGCGTAGGAACCGTGCTGAGACAGGAAGCTGGGTTCATCACGGTCTCCTAGCCATCGCTGGCTTTTGCCACCTGCCTTTATAAAGTGTATTGTCTTCCACTTTTGTAAATGTGCTCGGTATCTGCTGTAGTTCGTGCCACCTGGCCATCCCACTGAGACATTCCTGGACTGGAGGCTGGTCTTCCTTGAGTCCGGCACTAGAGGATTTCCCCCAACCCCATGATTATAGCTTTTCCCTGTCATAGTCACCATATTCCTGGACCCAAACTGGCTGCTGATAGGTGTCCACTGCCTACCTGGAGAAAAGTAGATCTTGCATTCTGGAGATAGAAAAAAAAATGTGGGTTTTGTTTGTTTGTTTGTTTGTTTTTGTTTTTTTATCTCCTTTACTACCTGCCAAGGCAGAGGAAATTATTTAAGATGGCAAGAAAAAGGCTCCTCTAGTGGGGCTGGGGAGATGGCTCAGTGGAATAAGCACTTCCCTGGCAAGTGCAAGGGCCTGAGTTCAATCCCTGGTTCCATCAAAAAAAAAAAAAAAAAAGGTTCTTCTAAGATGGCTTTGAGTATGCAGAACAGTCCTGGGCACTATCCATCTCAACCTTGAACATTTGGCTGAATTTGTCTCCTTTCTGCTCATGCAATATCTATAAAGTTTTTTTTATTTTTCTTTTTAGTGAATTTAGGACAGAGTGTACAGGGTCTCACTACATAGATCAGGCTCATAGTGATCCACCTGTTTACAGCCTCCCAAGAGCTGGGATTACAGGCCCACACCACCACTCCCAGTCTCGATCACCATCGCAGCATGCCCGAGGGACAGGGCCAGCACTGCATACCGGGGATCGAACCCTGGCAGCTGCACTCTGCCAAAGCAAGCGCTTCAATCCTCTGAGCTATCATGCCAGCCAACTCAGGTAGTATCTGCTCAGCAGCAAAGTCAGCCTGCTCTGGAACATGCTCTGGTCCTTCCCCTTGTGCCTGCACTGAGTAGCCACCATTCAGTACCAGTCTGCTTTACTCCTGTTACTGTATTGATCTTCCTCACTGTCAGCACTTCTGCGCTTTGCTTGGCTACTAGCTTGTCCAAATTATAATCCCAAACTGTCCTGTGGTTCTCCTGTCTCCCCTTCCCAGAGCTGTGCGCCTGTTCATTTGGACAAATATCGTGGAGCAGCTTACGAATGCTGCTTGCTTCCAGGGTGTTGTCTCCTCTACCCTCAAATCACATTTCCGACAGCAAAAGGAAACTCTAGAAATTCTCCATGTCACCCTGCCCTTGGGCTAAGGAAATGTTATCACCCCCATTTTATTAGTTGTTGCAAATGAAACACAGACAGAAAGTGACTTATTATTCAAGGTTGCAAAGGCAGAGTATAAAGGTCTGAATGTGGTAGGGACAAGGGGGCCCAGAGAGGGTGGTGGGGATATTTAAAGCCCTACTTTCCTGCCTTTTTTGACTTCTTCCACATTATGAAACTTCTTACTAATCAGTTATAATCTGTAAAAGAAAATCAACGTGTAAAACGATGATAAATCAACAGAAATTATTGCCCAAATGGCAAGGAGATTATTTCTACAAAATAATTATCATCCGATTTTGTTTGTTTGTTTGTTCAGTGTGGTACTAGGAATTAAACCCAGCATTTTTACATTGAAGTACAACCCAGCCCTTGCTTGTTTGTTTGTCTGCTTGTTTGTTTGTTTAGAGATTGTTTCACTACGTGCTTAGCTGCCTGGTTGGAATGTGCCACCACACCTCACGTATCTGATATGCTTTACACCCAGTATCGTGTGAGGCCAGCAAGATAACCACTCTGTATCAGTGGTCCCCTGATACAAAGAATTGATTCCAGGGATGCAATCTCAAAAAGCCCCCGAATCTGAGGATGTTCGAGTCCCTATTGATAATGACATGCTATCTTCATATATCTTGTGCATACTCCTAATTTAAACCATTTCTAATTGTTTGTGTGTCTAGTACACTGTAAGTGACACATAAATAGCTGTTGTTCTACATGGTTTACAAATCACGACAGGGAAAAAGTTTTGCGCGTCTTCAGGGCAGATGCGGTTATTTTTCAAAACACTTTCCTTCTGAAATGAGTTGAACACTCAGATGCAGAAGCTGCAGGCACACAGGGACAACTGCAGAACCATTTAGTCACAGTACTCTGTTTCTTATATAAAGTTTTATTTCAATAAACTAATGATCAAGCACTTCCATAAGCTGCCATATTCAGTTCTGTAATCCCAGTACTGCGGGAGCTGAGTCAAGAGGTTCACCAGGAGTTCCAGTCCCACCTGCGCTACATAGTAAGTTCAAGGACAAAATGAACTACAAACCCAGACCCTGTCTCAAAGAAAGAAAAAGGATTGGCCAAACAAAACACTTTTTTTTTCTCAGTATATGTCTGCAGCACAGAAAGCCTACATTCACTGCATTTACTGAGGAGATTCGTATGTATACGTAATACATCTCAATTTTCTTCTTTCCCCCTTCCTCTTTAGATCCCCCTTTTGTTTTTCTGGCATCAGATTCACTTATTGATATTATAAAACTGGACCCACCAGATAGCTCAGTGGATTAAAGTGCCTGCTTAGGCAGACACAGAGGTCAGTGGTTAGGGGTGCTGTGTTGACCCTGCCCCCAGGGTGCTCTGAGCAGGTGATTGAGATTGGGCGTGGTGGCACGTGCCTGTAATCCCAGCCCTTGGGAGGCTGAAAACAGGAAAATCACCATAAATCCAGTCCATGTAGTGAGACCCTGTAGTCCCTGTAGACTCTGCACTAAATACAAAAAAAAAAAAAAAGACTTATAAAGTTAACTATCATATATACAGATCAAAAATCAGACAAATAGGCCAAAGAACATATAAAACATATAAGACAATTGTACTAAGTCGAGAGAGACAGAGTTTTTCCTAAAAGGCAAACCATGTGATTTTTAAGCTTGTGTGTCTGAGTCACATTATTTCATATTAAGGTCTCAAGGTATATCCATTTTCTTACAAATGATTCAAGTTTATCCTTCTTATGACAGAGTAGTACTCCACTGTGCATAAATGCCACATGTTTTATCTATTTATCTCTTGATGGACACATAGGCTGTTCCTAAGATTTAGCTAATATGAACTGTGTCGCTAAGCACAGGTACACATACATCACTGTGGTACGATCTCCATAACTCTTTTGGGAAGATACTTAGAAGGGGCAGAGTTGGGTCAAACAGAATTTCTACTTTCAGTTTTCTGAGGAATCTCATACTGATTTTCATAGTGCTTGTGTCAGCGCACAGTCCCAGCAATAATGGAGAAGGGTGGCTTTCTCTGCTCAGCCTGGCCAGTGTTTGCTATTGGCTGATCTCTTGATGTCATTCTTTCTGGAGTGAAATGGAATCTCAATGTTGTTTCCTTTTGCATTTCTTGAATGGCCAGTGATGTTGAACTTCTTTTTTATGCATTTACTGGCAGTTTATATTTCTTCATAAGAGAAATATCTATTCATTTCAGAAGGCTATTTTTTAATTGGATCTTTGAATTTTGGGATGTCTAATTTTGTTCAGTTCTTTATGTATTATAGATATTCGTACTTTTTCTAAAGAGTAGTTAGCAAAAATGCTTTCCATTCTGTGGATTGTCTTTTCACTTTCTTACTGGTTTCTTTCACTGGGAAGAAGCTTTTTAATTTGATTCGATCCCATTTGTTGGTTTATCAGGCAGTAGGCCTTTGTTCCAAACTTCTTTGCCTAAACCTAGGTCTTCAAGAGTTTAACCTATTTTGTCTTCCAGCAGATTGTTTCTGCTCTAATGTTGAGTTCTTTGATCCACTTTGATTTCAGTTCAATGCATGGTGAAAGACAGCAGGTCCCTCTGGCTTCAGTCTCGAGCCTGTGCGAAGCCACTTTTCCCAGCACCATTTGTTAGTGAGGTTATCTTTCCCAGCAAAAGGATTTGCCCAGTTCATCAACAATAACAGAGCTGAGCGTACCTGGCATTGTTTCTGTATCTGCTATTCTGTTCCATTGATCCATGAGTCTGTTTTTTGACAATACCATGCTGTTCTTTTTTTTTTTTTTTAATTTTATTTATTTATTGGGGGGGCAGCTCAGCCCACTAGGGGGCAGGGCAGGCTGGCATGTGGTGCTAGGGGATTGAACCACAGTCCCTGTGCTTTGCTAAGCTTGTTCCAAGTAGGTGCTCTAGACCACTGAGCCATCTCACCAGCCCCTACCACGCTGTTCTTATCACTGTAGACTTATAGTGGAACTGGAGGCCCATGATGTGGTGTCCCCTGCCTTGATCTTGTTGTTCTTGTTGTTTATTTGTTTGTTTGTTTTGTTTTTTTCAGAACCGGGGATTGAACTCAGGCCCTTGTGCTTGCCAGGCAAGCACTTATTCTACTGAGCTATCTCCCCGGCCCCTTGATCTTCTTGCCTAGAATTACAGTCACTACTCTAGATCTCTTCCAGTTCCATTGGAATTTTAGGATTTCTTTCTCCAGTTCGATAAGAAATGTTGTTAGTATTTTGACTGAAATTGCACAAAATACGTGTAACAGTTTCGGAAGTGGTTCTGCCAATTAAGGAACAGGGGATATCTTTCCATTTTCTGATATCCTCGTTAATCTCTTCCCATCACCTTCACCAAAGTGCTATTGACTCCCAAATGTACAATTCTAAATCCAAGCTCTCACCAGGTGTGGAGAAGCATACTTGTAATCCCTGTACTCTGGAGACTTAGGCAGGAAGATCACCGTGAGTCTAAAAACAGCCCACACTACATGAGTTCAAGGCCTGAATTGCACAATGAGACCCTATCTGGAAAAAAAAATAAGTAAGTAATTCAGACTCTTCTAAGAGCTAAAGACCTCAGTTTCTAAGAGTTTCCTACATAATGCCACAAAGCCTGATAGATGTTGCAATTAAAATTTATCACTATAACCAAATTCATATCTCTCTGTTAAAGGGATCAGTATCTTCCTCCCAATTCAATGACCCAGAGCCCAGGCATGATTTAAATGGTTCTGTCTTCTTTACTATTCCCCTCTGGAACAGCTGAGATGGCTCCTTAAGACAGAGAAAACCCTGAGACCATGCCTGGAATACTGTCACTTATTCTCAACCATACGTTTCTGGAAGGATCTTCCCAGAACAGAACTGATTGCCAGGGCTGGTCCAAGAGTACACCTGTGGTGCAGCATGCTGATCAGAGTCCATCTCTGGAAACAGTTAATCTGGCCCAGCAGATCTCATTTTCCTTCAGTCTCTCAGATAGAAAACTACAAACTCTCAGCTCAAAAAATGTGCGTCCTGAACCAACCACGGCCTAGATTCTCAAGCAGGGACAGGGTCTCTCCATAGTAAAAAATGAAGGCCACACTCAGAAAGAAGATAGGGAGCAAGGATTATATCTGCAGCCTTCATTCAGTTGTCCCTCCATGACTCTACCCAGTGTCCTTCTCAAGGAGCCTGGGCCATGAGGACTCGCTTCATCAGTGGATTAATCTGTTAGCAGGCTCATAATTCGATGGACTACTTAGGAGGTGATGGAAACTGAGGAGGTGGAGCCTGTTGGAGGAAGCAGGTCAGAGGGCACAGCCTGGACCTACCTGGAAGTGTGTGTCTTGGATCTCTCTCTCTCTCTCTCTCTCTCTCTCTCTCTCTCTCTCTCTCTCTCTCTCTCTCTCTCTCTGCCTTTGTGGTTTGTGTGTCTCTGTCATTCTCTATCTCTGTCTCTCTATCTCTGTCTTCTCTGTCTCTCCCACTCTACTTTCCTTTTTTTCTATCTCTCACCTCCTCTTCTTCCTCCTCTTCTTTCCTCCTCTCTCTCTCTAAAACAAAGTCTCTCAAATAGCACCAAGCCAAAGCACCTCAGCTTTACACAGAAATTATTTTCATACTTCTGATTTTCCTTTAAGGCTGTAGATTTCCTTGAGGACAGGAGTTCTTCTGTGCTAAGTATTAGTATGAAACATTCCCTGGTAAATTTTTACCAAACATCTGTTAACTTGATGTGGCAATGACATATAAATTTGGGGACACATCTAGTTTCTCCTCTTAACCATTACATAGTTTAATTCAGTGTTGCAATTCTTCCCTTGAAAGTTATGGAACAGGGCTGAGGAGATAGCCCAGCAGTCTAAGCAGCTGCCTGGCAAGTACAAGGACCCGGGTTCAATCCTCCACACTGCATGCCATGCCATGGGCATGCACGCCTATAATCCCAGTGCTGGGGAGGCTGAGACAGGAGGACCCTATGAGTCCACGCTATGTAGCAAGACCTTATACTAAATAAATAAATAAATAAATAAATAAATAAATAAATGTGTTTTTAAAAAAAAAAAAAAAGGAAAGTTGTGGAACATCTTTCATTAAAATCTAGGTGCTTAAAACATATTCTATTCTACCATTCTTACGAATTTCCTCTTTAAAAGAAGTCCCAGTTTAACATAAAATCTGTAAAGAAATTGAATGTATGGTCTATCTCATTAAGAAAATAAAACATTCTTATGTCTTTTCCCTCCCTGCCTCCCTTCCTTCCTTTCTTCTCTCTTTCCTCCCTTTCTTTCAGTTCCCTCTGTATCTACCTCCCATTTTTTTCTTTTTCTCTCCCTCTTTTCCTTCTTTCTCCTCTTTTTTCCTTCCTTTTCCTTTCTTCTCTCCCCCCACCCCCTATTTTGTTTTTCTTTTTCTGCTCTTTTCTTCCTTCCTGTTGATCTTCCTCCTTCTTTCTTTTTGTCCTTTTTTTCTTAGAGACAATCAAGCAGCAAGCTGTGGCTTGGCTGTAATTGTAGGTGCCAAGCCTAAGTCAGCTTCTCTTTGCAAACCCTTTGCCAAGTCAGCAACTCATCTCCTCCTCTCTGATGTTTACAGAATGTACCTGAAAGGGTTTGAGTCATATTATTTGTATGCCATTAAAATGGTGCACCTGATAACATCTGCTCCCTTTCTCTGGTTCAAGCCGTGAATGGAGCTACTTTTGCTCCTAGGTCACCAGCTTTTGAATATTTACAACCTGTCAGAATACAGAGAAATGGGCTTTGAACCCTAAACAACCTCTACTTGAAGTGAGGAAGCCACTGGGAAGGAAGTGTAGAGTACAGAGAAGATAATAATGACTTTTCTGTGAGGAGGAAGGGAGAAGAGAAAGAGGATGAATGACTGAGAGTGAAGAAAGTTCCCAAGGAAAAACTAAGTATTTGCTTGTGGATGAAGGAAAGAAATAGCAGTACACTTTTCACATAGTAGGGACTCAATAGCTACTCATGCAAGGATTTCAGTACTGTTTATAAGGTAGTGCTCACATCTTTAGAATTGATCATCAATTTTAAAAACTATTCCTTGTTAGTAGCTATGGTAATTTGAAGGCTAGAGGATGATTTATTTAAATCATTCGCGTGAAACTTAGTTAAGTCCCTATCTGCATGCAATTCTATATAGACTGAGTTTTAGAGTCTTTGGTTGTGCACATTTATAGCTTGAACCTATATTGAAATTTTTGCAAATGAGCTAGGTTGAGGAGATCCATCTTTAAACTACCTAATTTGATTTTTCCAGGCAGACCATCCATCTGTCCCTGGTTATGCTAGGTTAGCATAGTCAATAAGAACTGAAGCAAACTGTATTATGAGTTCTGATATTGAATGGCTGAGGACAAGAGGCAAATGTTAATGATACAGAGTCAAAGAATACATAGACTCCTGATCCAATACAGAACCAAGGACTTGAGGTTTTGGAATGGAAATTGCATCAAATTTGCAGTCAGAACATCTTGAGTTTAAGTCTTGGCTCTCTCATGTGGACTTAAGGCAAATCACTTGATTCCTCTATGATTCAGTTTCCTGTGCCTTTGACTAAACACTACTTCCCTCAGATTTGGCTTCCTGTGAAAAACTGAAAAATAAAGTTGTTGTGAGGATTAAATGAGATGTATGGGGAAGTATATTTTGCAATGTTATGCAAATATAAGGTGTTATGGATTTTTTTGGTTGTGGACTTCTTAAAAGATAATATGCTGGCATTGTACTTAAATGGGTTACATGGTTAGTCTTTAAGAGCAGAAGAATCATGTACAGGAAATGCATAGCCAGTGAGCTGTCCACTTATGCAGTGCCATTGGTTACACATTATGTGCCAGGAGTGTTTCACACATTGAATATCCAGTAGTAGCTAAAACATAAAAATTCCTGTCAGATACAGATAACAAACCAGTAAAAACAAAAAGAGCTACAAAAATTTATTTGAGTAGAATTTAGGAGAACACTCTTTGAAGATAATATTTAGTGATGCTTACAGTTGATAATGTCACAACAGTACACAAGATAGCGCAACAAACTACCCTCAATTAACAGGCACCGAACTGAGAAAACCCCAAATTATCAAGAGGAAATATCATCCACATTCCCCTCCTTTCTTCTGACACCTTGCTCACAGGAACTTCAGCTGGTAAAGAACTGAGGATCAAGGCTAGACAGAGGGTGGGAGCCACGTGTCTTCACTAAGGAGTTAGTGCACCTATTTTGACAGAAGAGGTCCTAGAGAGAACGACATCAGGAAGGGAAATGATACCTTGGTTGGTGAGGTTGGAGGGAGGTCAAGAAGTGCTCATGGGAAGGCAGCATCTAAGCAAAGGAGTAGTGGAGCTAAGCAAGGCAACCACAGGCATAAGTGGGAGTCACACACCCACCAGGAGGAACAGAGTAGAAGCTCCTGAGCTGGCCACAAGCGGCAATGCTTGAGAGACAGCAAGGGGGCCGGTGAGGCAGTGGTAGAGTAGAAGAAGTGGGGGTGAGGGAAGGAAGGCAAAGTCTAATAAAATATAAAATCAGAAGGAAGCTGACAAGATGACAGGGGTGAAAGACACCAGACTGTGTGCTGGATGAGAAGATGTTAAGATGTTAGATAGAAGACTATTGAGAGGCTGGAGAGATGGCTCAGTGGCCTAAAGCACCTACTTGAAACAAGCTTGGCAAAGCACAGGGACCGCGGTTCGATCCCCAGCACCACATGCCAGCCAGACCCGCCCCCTGGTGGGCTGAGCTGGCCACACACACACACAATAAATAAATGTAATAAATAAAAATAAATAAATATTTTAAAAAAAAGAGTATTGAGGTCTGGAGATCCTACAGGATAACTCAGGACATGTTGGGATCAGATTGCAGGGGCCATCGACAGAAGCAGGAACACCAGTGAAAGACTGTTGGAATAATCCAGAGGAGAGAGATGGTGTCTTAAACTGGGTAGGACTGAGTGTTGGTGAACAGTGCTTGTGATGGAAGAGATAGGACATGGCAAAGCTGACTGGAAAAATAAGCAAGATGTGTCAATCACAAGACCCCCAGGACAGGGGCTGGGGAGATGGCTCAGTGGAATAAGCGCTTCCTTGGCAAGCACAAGGGCCTCAGTTCAATCGCCAGTTCCACAAAAAAAAGAAAAGAAAAGAAATCCAAGACCCCAGGACAGCGTCAGATAGTTCCCAGGATCTTGTTTGTGGAACTTCTTGTGGGATCCCACAAAGTGTGGATGGCATAAAAGAGACAGGATACCACAGCCCACTCTGTAGCTCCCAAAGTGTGCTTTTATTTCTGCTTCTATCCTCTCTTTGTTTAGCTCAAGTTCACTCCACAGAGCTAGTTCTTCCCTGACCCCTTCATCCCTCATTTTTCAAATAAACTTCTACAATAAACTTCTTGTGTCCAATTCTTTATTCAAAGTAAGAAGAGGGGCTGGTGAGATGGCTCAGTGGTCTAGAGCACCTACTTGGAACAAGCTTAGCAAAGCACAGGGACCACAGTTCAATCCCAGCACCACATGCCAGCCAGCCCCGCCCCCTGGTGGGCTGAGCTGGCCACACACACACACAAATAAATAAATAATTAATTTAAAAAAACAACAACAACAAAGTAAGAAGAACCTGGAATAATTTTCATTAGTGAGGCATTTCTAAAGAAACTACCTTCTAAACACAGGGCTGGGGAGATAGCTCAGCAGTATAAGCATCTGCCTAGCAAGCTCAAGGAGCCAGGTTTGATCCCCAGTACAATACGCTGTACTGGACCTGGAACCTGGGCTCACGGTGCCAGCCATCAAAATCAGACATGGTAGTGCATGCCTGTCATTCCAGCCCTGGAAAGGCTGAGACAGGAGGATCACTATGAGTCCAAGCTGTGTAGCAAGACCCTATACCAAATAATAATTTTAAAAAAAAGAAAAATCTGGGGCTGGTGAGATGGTTCAGTGGTCTAAAGCACCTACTTAGAACAAGCTTAGCAAAGCACAGGGACTGTGGTTCAATCCCCCAGCACCACATGCCAGCCAGCCCCGCCCCCTGGTGGGCTGAGCTGGCCACACACACACAAAAATAAATAAATAAATAGCTAGCAGGACTTGGTTTAAAAAAAAAACTTTCTAAAAAAGAAAAAAGAAAAATCTACTTGACAACAGTTGGACTTGGATTTTTATTTTATTTACTTATTTTGGTGCTGAAGAGTAAACTCAGGACCTACACACACACTAAGCAAGGGCTATCATGTTGGGGTATGTTCCGAGCCCCTTCCCCTTTCTTATATTTTATTTTGAGATGAAGTCTCACTAAATTGCTTGGACTGGCCTTGAATTTGAGATCCTCTTTGAGTCTCCCAAGTAGCTGGGATCACAGATTTACACTACGACACCCAGGTTGTACAGTGTATGTGTGTGGAGGGGAGAGGTAATGGTGACTGAACCCAGAGCCTTGGCACTGAGTCATAGCCACAGTCTATTTTTATTTATTCTTTGTTTTTGAGATAGGCTGTTGCTGAGATGGCTAGGCTGGGCTTGAACTTGCAATCTTCCTACTTCAGATGCCACTACACTTGACTGGGAAAATGTTTCGAAGGTAATGCTAACAGGATCTTCTGACAGTCCCTGCCCTCTTCCAGGCAGGTGCTTATGCCACCGAGGTACCTCCCCTGCCCCCTCCCCTCTTGCCCTCCTGCAATCCTTGCCCTACACATCTCTTTGTCTAGGGCCTCCCCAGCTTCCTTTATGATGATTCTGCTATTTGGAGAATGCAAGGAAAACATATCATCAGGTGAAGTCTCCCTCCATGCCCCCAGCCTGACTCTGGAACTACATGAGGAGCAGTTGAATTCTTGAGTACCCTACCCATAGGTCTCCATTGACCAACTAGAGCTGCTTGGTGTGGGGAGGACAATTCCAAGATGAACAGACACAATTCCTGTCTAAAGACATCTTCTGATGAAAGGGAAAGGGAGTTCTGGGGCCAGATCTTATAACCACAAGCGCTAGAAGCAGCTCTGATTTCCAAGCAAGAAACTGTCTTTAAACCTTATGGCAAAAGACCTAAGGACTAATGCGGGTGGACTGTTCATCCTCCCCATAAATTTGAGTTTAACAGTGAGAGCAACTGGCCTGCATGGTGGTAAATATAACCCACTAGTTTCACACTTATGTAACCTTTCCCTGTCTCAATAGGAAGATGAGGAGACACTTGCTAGACTAGTATTCCTGCCTGCAGTATAGGCGGGCATGATGACGAAACAGATCTGATGTCCCTTCCGAAGGTGGAAAAGCTTGAGTACAAGTGGAAGAAAAAAAAAGAAAGAGCAGTACCTGAGGGCAAATGAATGAATAAGTGGGTTATAAATCAAGGTAAAGCCAATACTGCATGAACACCTCTATAGACTCTTAGTAAGAGACAAAAGATTAACTCTCAGCTCAATCTCACAGCAAATGCCAGGAAAGGTGAAGCTCTCTCTTTGCAGAGAGCGCTTCCCTTTTAGAACCCGACAGGAGTAAACAGAGCCTGAAAACCTAGTGGCCTCACACTGGGACACCTCTTTATGCAGAGTGATGATGGGCTTCGATTACTAAGAGCAACTGAACTGGATCCTGATGCTATACCACCGTCATTTGAGTTGTGTCTCCTTTCAATAGAAAGGTCTCACGTTCAAGGATCAGGGGTATCCTGTGATAGTCTGAGGTACATATTTGTTCTCCATCTTCATTTCCTGGCATACAACTAAAATCCTTCAGGAAAGAATGCCAATGATATTCTTAAGTTTTTCAATGGCTCCTCTTTCACTTAGAATAAATTACAAGAATAAAATGAGCACACTAGTATGTATCAGGAACCAACCTAAAATGACTTGATATTATTTAATATTCACTCCTACTCCTAAGAAGCGTGCTCTGCCATCATAAGTTATGTGTACCAGAAGGAAACACCCAGGTACTGACATGCCATTTTCGTTCCTGAGGCCTCAGGGAATGCAGGTGGCCGGTGCCTTCCTTGGGGAGTGTGGTCGTGGGAAGTGAGGAAAGACACCAGTACAAAGTGGCACCTCATCAAGGTGAACCACCACATGGTATTAAGTACAATTGGTTGCTTGAGTCCCTTGACCACCACTACCACCTGATGTCTATCTCAGCACCCTCCATCTGAGTGAAAGAGAAATGATCTCTCTGTCTCCCTGTCTCTGTCTGTCTGTCTGTCTGTCTGTCTGTCTGTCTCTCTCTCTCTCTCTCTCTCTCTCTCTCTCTCTCTCTCTCTCTCTCCAGCCTATAGGGCTCAACTTCCTTGCATGTGTGCCCACAAGCAGGTCTTTATGCCATCAGGAGTGCACCTGGACAAAGGATGACAGGTGCACAGCATGGGCTCAAGGCGAGGTGCTATCAGGCTGGTCCACATGAAGTCTGTCAATGTTCAGACGTAGCTGCGTGTCACATTGACAGCAGGAACAGACCAAACAGCCAAAGACCCTCCAAGACCTCCAGTGGTGGGTATCTACAGATAGCAATGAGGCTGAGGCCCAAGCTCTGGCACGCTGGCCTCAAAGTCCCCACTTGGAATTGCTAGGACACACTTCCCTGTAGAACGCAGTCAAATCCCTCCCCATGTCCTACAATGCCCTACTGGATTTAGCTGCTGCAGTCTGTCCAACGGCATCTTGCACCATCTCTGACTCACTAAGCTCGGGGCTCATTGTTCTTCTTTCAGTTCCCCAAACTTTCCATGCCCAGAACCTTAGCGCATGTCAGTCACTCTTTTTCTTCCCCTTTTGCGTGGCTAACACCTTCTTATCTTTTAGCCACAGTTTGTCACCTTCTCACAAAGCCTTACTGATTGTTATTTATAAAAAAGATTTGTCTTGTACTTCTCCCCCTCAGCTGCTCCAGTGCTTTCTCTCACTACACATCTCAGCTGAGAGGAAGTTCGTTCATTTATTTGGAGGCTGCTTTTCTGTTGGTCTCTCCAGCTGGCCGGAATGTAACCCTCCTGAGGCAAGGTCAGGGCCCATCTAGTTTACCGTCATATCCTTGGCACGGAGCACTCTGCCTTGTCCAGGGAAGTGCTCAGCAAAGATCTGTAGAATAAAAGAATAAACAACACTTACATGAAAATGGATTTCATGGTTGCATTGCCCACACCAATGTTCAAAGTAAACCACTGTCAAAAGTAAATGAATTGACAAATAAGAGGTACTGATGCAGAAAGGGTTGAGGGTAGAAGGAAATGAGATGCCGATCTCGTGGGTGATCAAGCTTCCTTCCAGCCTGTGCAGTCCTTGAACGATGGAGGATATCTTAGGGAGAGTGCAAGGCAGAAAGGAAGGAGGCAAAAGTAGGAATTCCTTAGGAAGTTCAAAAGAGGAAATGCAGAGAATCGGGCAAATTGTGTGATAAACAGGAAGTTTCTTAAAGCAGAGTTTTGAAACTATGATTAAAGAGTGAGAAAAATCCACACACTTCACAAAATGGTACCCCAAAATGTCATCTCTCTATCCATGCATGCATTTTTTTCAACGCCATCGTTTTTATCACATTTGGAAAGGATCTCATAACCTTCATACGGTTGGGAAGCACCAACTGATCATGGCAATCTAGAACCACTTCCTTGATTTTCTTTTCTTTTTCCTTTTTTTCAGGTTTCGCCTTTTTCATCAGTTGTGATAATTGTCTCTGTAATTCCCTCCTGAGTATCGATCTTAACCACCCTGGCTTCTGCCACTGTTCCAAACACATGAGACATGGAAGTATATTTTTTCTTCCAGTATTAAAAAAGAAAAAAATGACATTCCAAACATTTTCAAGACGTTCTTATACTCATTATGGCAGATCTTCAATTAAACACACACACACACACACACACACACACACACACACACTCTAGGTAATCATATTCTTGATGTAGACCACTTACAGGTACGTTCAAAAATTTTTCTACTCATGATTAAGAATTGTGTACTTATTTTAAAAATAACCCCAGAAACATGATTTAAAAGAAAAACATCAGTCTGGCACAACTTTTTTGTGCACCAGAAGCAATGATCCTGAGAGTCCAAACTAAAAACTTCTATAAGGAAAAACCCCCATAAATCTACAAATGTCGCAGAAATTTGACTTTAAATGGGGGGGGGGGAATTAAAATAACACAGAGCTTTCTAAAAGGTCTTTAACAAGATACCTTGGAAGCTCAAAAAATAGGAAATATGCTACACAAGTTTCAGGGTTGCTTCAAAAATCTTTATACGGCGATTTGGAAGGATGATCCTGGATGAGAAGTGTTATTCCTTGTATATGTCATGTCTACAAGCCTCTCAGTTGTCATAATTGTCTCTGTAATTCCCTCCTGAGTATTGATCGTAGCCTCCCTGGCTTCTGCCACTATAGTCTCTGCATCGCCCATAACCATAGCCATACCCTCCAGGTTGCCTGTCATGCCAGCCACTCCCATAATCCTGGTCCCCACCACCTCTAGAGTAGCTGTGACTATGCCCATGGGCCCCAAAAGCACCCCTCCTCTGGTGCCCTGGGCAGATTTGCCTGCATGGATCTGGGGACCATCCAGAGGCTCAGATTCATGCCTCTCAAGGCTTCTGAAGCATGCTCTCAATTGGTAAAGGTGATAAAGCCAAAACCCTGGGATTGCTGAGTTTCCTGGTCCTTGACAACAACCACCTCAGAAATAGGCCCAAAGCTGCTAAAGTGGTCTTCCAGTACCTGCTTGTCTGTATTCAAATTGAGCCCAGGATGAAGAGCTTCCCTTCTTCAGAAGACATGACAGTGAATTCAAATCCTGGGAATCAGAAAATAATAAGGAACCACAGAGAGCAAGCTCTGAAGAACAAAGAGAATAGGCACTTCCTTGATTTTCAAATGAAAAATTAAGACCCAAGGAAGTCACAGAAGCAGCTTTCCCCCATCCCATAATAATAAGTTAGGTGACAAGTAAGCTCAGGACCCAGACCTATCATCTCTTATTCTGATATACTTCACTATGCCACACCTTCCTAAAATTGTTGTAAAATACTATGTGAAAAAAGGGGAAAATTTTAATTTTTGGAAAAAAGAAAGGGAAATCCAAACTGTTTTCCAAGGTAAATCCAATGGACTCATAAAACCAGAGATTCCACCAAACAGTTCTCCAATGTCAGGTGCAAATCCTCTCAACATGCTCCAGTGCTTATTTTTCAAAATGTTTCAGGAATATGAAAGAAGATCAATTATCCAGCCATTTAACCTAGAAACAAAATAGCTAGATTGTCGCTATTTCTAACTAAGCATAGGTAGATAGACAGACAATCTTAAATTTTCCACATAAAAATGAAATTTTAACAAACAGCATAGGGTCTGGGGACATGGCCGAGGGGTAGAACACTCACCTTGCATATACAAGGCCCTTGGCTCCACCCCCAGCATTGAAAAGAAGAAGAAAGAATGTGTGCACTGACAGCTCATCAAATCCAGTGCTTATCTTGATGTAAAGCAAGAAAGGAAACCAGTATGCTTCCCCCTAGCTGTTAAGGTCACACATAGTGATGAACATGTGATTATCTTTCGCAATTTTACTTACAAATATATTAAATCCACAAAAGCCCAGTCTTCAGGTAAGACAATTATTCGACTTTTGCTTAGAGAACATAACATTTGTTATGATGCCTGAGTCCAAATCTTCCATCTGTCACTATGTCTAGACTCAGATGAGTCAGTTTTTCTGGTTTTTAAGCTTTACAGCAATTCTCCTGCCTCGGCCCCCAGTCTCCTGAGTGCTGGGATTGTAGGCATGTACTGCCATGCCTGGTCTTGGATAGTATTTTTCAAAACTATTTAAAGTTGTTTTATTGTTTTTGTTTGTGCTTTTTTTTTTTTTTTTTTTTTCGGAACCGGGGATTGAACTCAGGCCCTTGCTCTTGCCAGACAAACCCTTATTCTTTTGAGCCATCTCCCTGGCCCCTAAAAGTTATTTTTTAGCTGAATTTGTTTGGCTACTCCTCATCTGATATATTTTATATTATCTGCATGCATAAATACTGCATGTATGCCAATAACTAAAATCAAAGTTTCACAAAACAATGTTGACACTATTCAATACATACTGATGTGGGTTTTTTTAAATTTATTTATTTATTTATTTGTGTGTATGTGTGTGTGTGGCCAGCTCAGCCCACCAGGGGGTGGGGCTGGCTGGCATGTGGTGCTGGGGGATTGAACTGCGGTCCCTGTGCTTTGCTAAGCTTGTTCTAAGTAGGTGCTTTAGACCACTGAGCCATCTCACCAGCCCAATATTTTCAAGCCATTCTTTTTTTTTTTTTTTTGGAACCAGGGATGGAACTCAGGCCCTTGCGCTTGCCAGGGAAGAGCTTAGTCCACTAAGCCATCTCCCCAGCCCCCATACTGATGTTTTTATTATAGATTATATCATCCCCCCCAAAAAAAATGTAGGTCATAATAGGAGTAATAGTGCATACCTGTGACCTCAGCACTCAGGAAGGTGAGGCAGGATTGTCATGAATTCAAGGCTGGCCTGGGCTACATAGTGAGACTCTGTCCAAAAAAAAAAAAAAAAAAAATTAGTTCATAATATAAAAAACTGACTTCATGATTTACACATGGGTCACAACTTACAAATTTTGGAGGATTTGTTTGTTTGTTTGTTTTTTGTATTGAGGACAGGGTATACAGGATGTACAGGGTCTCACTACTAGATCGGACTCATAGTGATCCTCCTGTTTACAGCCTCCCAAGTGCTGGGATTACAGGCACGCCACCGTGCCCAGTCTCCATTGCTGTGTCAGCATGATCCGGGGGCAGGGCCAGCATGGCAGGCCCAGGGATCGAACTCCCAACCCCTGTGTCTGCCTAAGCAGGTGCTTTAATCCATTGAGCTATTTGGCCGGCCCTACAACCTACAGTTAAAAAGCTAAAAAAAAAAAAAAAAAAAAAAAAGATCACTTATAATTTTCACAATCTACCAATAAATTTCTACAGCAAGTACAAGTCAATGGTATAATGAATTTCTTTAAATGTGTAGTTCCCCCTCTCCATGTTGACAATGATAATGGTTAGTAATAACTACAGGTAGAAAAGGAGAAAGTGGGCTGGTGAGATGGTTCAGTGGTCTAAAGCACCTACTTAGAACAAGCTTAGCAAAGCACAGGGACCACGGTTCAATCCCCCAGCACCACATGCCAGCCAGCCCCGCCTCCTGGTGGGCTGAGCTGGCCACACATAAACACACACACACACACACACACACACACACACACACATACATAAATAAATAAAATTTAAAACAAAAACAAAAAAAAAAAAAGAAAAAAGAAAAGGAGAAAGTAAGAACTTTGAGCATCAATGAAAAGAAATTCTTCTGGTAAGTAATGTAACACACACACACACACACTACAACTAAATTAACCTGGAAAATTTCTACCAACCTATTTTTACAAACCACCTTAAGATCTTTTCAAGTTTTAAGAACATCCTGAGAATGTTTAGGAGAAAAAAAAAAAATGTGGGGCAAGAACACATGAGCAAAGAAGGAGAAAAAGGGGGACAGGAGGATGAGCCAAATGATCAAGTGGGTGAGGGTGATTTTGACCGCTCTGATCTTACCTGATGCCAGCCTCAGTCCACAGGAGAAAGACTCACCACTGCTTATAATTCACAAAGCTGATCGTTAGAGGTTCACTTAAAATTCTACAGTGATTTCTCAGCATCTCCAGGGTAAATGCAAGCTCTGCGGCATGGCCCCCAACCCATTAGCCTGATGGCCTCTTTTCTTGGTCCTCGGACACTGTCCACAGCCACCAACACACATTATCACCAGCTACGTATAGACCCTTCGAACATCCTTTCTCATGCCTTGTGATTTGGTTTCAGCTCTTCTTCCCTCTTCCACCTCTTATAGTCCCACAACTCTCTACATGTCTTATTATCCTTTCTCTGACATTTCCACCTAATCTGTGCCTCTCTTACTTCTATATTCATCCCAATCGCAAGCATCAATACAGTGTATGCAACACATCCAATCTGTCTGTTTATCTCCCCACTAGACCATGAGTCCCTTGCAAGTAAAGACTGTGTCCCTCTTACCTGAGGTAAATGGTATCCAACAGACAGAAGTATTTTTTTAAGTAGCTGTTAGCTGAACAAATATTGAAGGACTCTCCCATAGTCTACCTATGCCAACTGCTTCAGAGCTCTGAACCACAGTTATAACTCTTGACATTTAAGCATGCTCACACTAAGTAGATGAGCCACTAATCTCTTAACAAGACTCCAGAAAAATCCTTACATTAAAAAGCAAAGTGTGAATATTCACTAGCTTAGAAAACGATGTTTTAAACGAATGGAAACATAAACCTCTGAAAATCTAATCAAGAGAATGTAATTCTCCTAAAATGGTCTGTCTAAAAAGAAAAAAAAAAAAGTGGAGTTAATAATGGAACAAAAAATAAATAAATTAATGGAACAAGCCAAAGAAACAGAAAACTACAAAGGAGAGTTACTAGATTTTAGAATATTGAGTATTTTGACTGAGTCACCACTATTGGTGGGAAATGAAGATAAATATGACTAATAGTAAAAATTTTATGTATGAAAGTAGAACACTGGGGCCGGGGAGATGGCTCAGTGGAATAAGCGCTTCCCTGGCAAGCGGAAGGGCCTGAGTTCAATCCCCAGTTCCGCAAAAAAAAAAAAAAAAAGAAAGAACACCTTTAGAATTCCTAGCTATATTGCCACTTTGATAATTAGAAAAGTAGATGTTTACTAAAACAATTAGTTACTGCCCGTAACATGGGATGGGGATAATTTATTGTTAAAATATGGTGAGTAAAAGAAGAGAAAATCAATTCAATGTTGAAATATGGTAACTAAAAAAGAGTTCAACTAAGTCTTGCAAAAGGCCATAGTAAGAGGAACAAAGACAATGCCAGTCTGAAGGAGGAAAAGAATGAAACACTGCATCCTACAACGTGAACCAAAAGGAGCCAAATGAAAGCCCAAAATAAGAGAGGAAAAACAAACCGCTGACAGTGGCCAAGCAGACCTGTTCACAAGCAAAGTCAGGTAGATCTGGTAGTGTTTTCATTTTTTGTTTTGTGTATTTAGTACAAGGTCTCACTACGTAGATCAGACTCGTAGTGATCCTCCTGTTTTCAGCCTCCCAAGCGCTGGGATTACAGGTGCACACCACCACGCCCAATTGCTGTCTCAGCCCAACCCAAGGATGGGGCCAGCAGGGTCGGCTCGACAGGCGAGGAATCAAACGCCCGGCCCCACGTCTGCCTAAGCAGGTGCTTTAATCCGCTGAACTACTTGGCCAGCTTACATCTGGGTGTTTTAACAGGAACTAAAAAGGCACAGATAGGAAATAGAGAATTTGTTTCCATCTACCTTTGATAAAAAGCAGTGTACATGGAGGGAGTAGAGATAGCTCTAGCTCAGTGGTCTAAGCGCCTGCCTGGCAGGTGCAAGGACTGAGGTTCAATCTCTGATACTGTGCTGCACTGGCCCAGAACCCTAGGAGTGCTGTGTGGGTGTGTGGTGGTGCATGCCTATAATCCCAGTGCTGGGGAGGCTGAGACAGGAAGATCAGTACGAGTCCAAGCTGTGTAGCAAAACCCTGTACCAAATAACCAAATAAAAGATTTTTAAAAAAAACAATTCAGGGACATAAAGAACAAGGAACATTCTTTAAAAGTTTCCTTGTCCTTATGAGATGCAGACTAATTCAGTTAGAGAATGAGTTCACTCCCTAGAGAACAAAAACAATTGAATAAGTGTGTTATTATATACATCAGAGAGAATCAGGAAACTTGATCCCAAAAGTATTTCCCAGTGAGTCAAACCTGGTCCTTGGTGATCTATTTGAAGAAAATGCTTGTGAACGCAGGGGGAGGGGCAAGCAATAGGATAACAGGACTCTCTAGGGCAACCAAGATAGCCGTGGTTAGGGTGGGGCCCTGAAATGTGTGGACTCCTCTGCTGATGCTGAACTTGTAAGTCATCTTTACACTCCTTCTTTTACTTATGTGTAGATTATCAAGAGTTTCTGCCATGAACATTTATTATTATTAGCATGAAAAGTTCTTCTATTCCTCTTTTTCAAAAAAAAAAAAATCTGAATAGGACAATATCTAAAAATATGCTTAGGGCCGGGGAGATGGCTCAGTGGAATAAGCGCTTCCCTGGCAAGCACAAGGGCCTGAGTTCAATCCCCGGTTGCACCAAAAAATGAATAGATAAATAAATACATACATAAATATATGTTTAGTTGATTTATTGGGACAGAAATACAACAAAATTGGAGCCCATCAGTTCAAATTATTGTTGAGATGATGTGGAGAAAGCTAGACTATCCATAAGAGTTCTGAGTCCGGAGTCAGAAGGAGAAATTGAGGGGCATAGTTCCTCGACCAGAAGGAAGTTAGAGAGCACCTTCCCTCTGGCAAAGGTGGACTGTGTGATTGTCCTTACAGTTCCCTGGCAGTAAGTGAGCAAGTTTGCTAAGGGGAGTTTTTAAAATTGACTTAGCCATTTATTACTTCACTGCCAAGTCCCTGCTGGGAAGAAAGAGAAACAAACATGTGTAGCTCAGATCTCTTAAAAGTAGGCTTATTTTTAAGCACACTGGGAACCATGAGGAGGCTCTTCAGTACAGTCTCATGGTAGCTAAGGGTCAGAATTGGTAAGCTGTCACGTTGCAGGTCATGCCGCATAAGCCCCGGGCGCTACAGGCTGCTTTTTTCCGAGTAGCTCCCTCATTCTTATCCCTGTAGACCAGATCCCTTCATTTATTTAAAACTTCTGCTCTCCTGTGCTTTGAGCCTGCTCAGGGCTTTCTCTCAGCCATAAAGCTGGTTCTCCGCGCAATGCTGCCTAGCAGTTAGGCTCCCTGCAGCTAACACAAACTCTCTGGGAGTCAGTTCCACGTTACTTCCGAAGCAACATGTTGCTCAGCTTGGTGACGCGTGCATGGCTGTGCATGAGGCTCTACCGAGGCAGAAGGGCTGGGGGACATCGCGTCAATGGCCACCACCAACTCAGCCCTTAACAGCAGCGGTGGGCACATCCAGAGACGTACCCAGAGTATATGTCACTTGCTACTAAACAACTTTGGGCAAATCTGCGTTTGTCCTTCTAATCCAAAGTCTCATCTCTACAGCAGCCTGCTCTTTCCTGATTGAAAAAGAAAGCAATTAATTCATACTAAAGAAACTATAAAAAAGAAGTGATTTTGAGCAACCCATTCATCCTCTCAGAGACTGACTCCATTTATTTTTGTCTAAAAAGACAGAACTTGGATTTATTTTCTACTAGAAATTGTTCTCTAGTATAACTTTGTAAATCCCAAAGGTAAAAGTCAAACATTACTTTTTCTAAGGCTGTTTGCAGTTTTAAAGAGAATTCGGAATACTAATAATAGTTTGCATTCATTTAGCATTTATTATATGCCAGCTACACCTCTAAAAACTTCACACAAGGGCCAGCCAAATAGCTCAAGGGATTAAAGCTCCTCCAAGCAGGCACAGGGGTCCGGGTTCAATCCCCGGGCCTGCCATGTTGGCCTGGTCCCGGGACACACTGGCAATTGAGACTGCGTGTGGTGTCACACGCCTGTAATCCCAACTCTTCGGAGGCTGTACACAGGCAGATCATTATGAGTCTGATCTAGTAGTGAGACCCTGAACACCCTATAAATAAATTTTTTTTAATTTTATTTATTTGTGGGGGGGCCAAATCAGCCCACCAGGGGGCGGGGCTGGCTGGCATGTGGTGCTGGGGGATTGAACCACGGTCCCTGTGCTTTGCTAAGCTTGTTCTAAGTAGGTGCTTTAGACCACTGAGCCATCTCACCAGCCCTATAAATAAATTTTTAAAAAATAAAACTTCACCCGAGCTAGAGGAGTAGTTCAGTAGTGGAGCATGTGTTTAGAATGAGGGAGGCCCTGAGTTCAGCCACCAGCACTGTAAAAACCAAACCAAAACAAACAAAAAATTATATACATAATAATATCTTTAAATCCTTACAACAATCCAGGCAAGAGGATGTGTGAATTAAGATACTATTAATGATGATAGCAAATAAATGCTAAAGATACTTTTTTTTTTTGGCAGAACCAGGGATTGAACTCAGGCCCTTGCGCTTGCCAGGGAAGCACTTATTCCACTAGGCCATCTCCCCTGCCCCTTGAAGATATATTTTTAAAAACAAATTTAAAGAGAAAAATGAAGAAAGAAAAAGAAAAGAGAGAAAGAAAAATAAAGTGAGAAAGAAAGGAAGACAGACAGACAGACAGACAGACAGACAGACAGACAGACAGACAGACAGTTGAAGTCTACTCATTCACATCAAGATGGATGTTCCCAGTCTGTGGGTGACTTTCCTCCATTTGATGATCCAGGAACTCGGGGTCCCGCCCCGTGGCCCTGCCATCCCCTATTCCTCCCTGTCATCGGCTTTCAACCAGTGAAGGAAAAAGAGTGTGGAAAGTCACCTATATCTTAAAGAGCTTGACCCAGAAGTGACCCTCAAATCCATTCACGTTACTGGTAAAAACATAGAGACAAGACCAGGAAACATCGCCTCTGATAAGACAGCCAATTCTTGGAAAAATTAATGCTTTTCATAATTCTCAGTTCTCTCTCTTTTTTTTTTTTTTTTTCACATTTTAACATTGTTTCAATTAAAATATATTGTTCAACCAATGACTATTTTACTGTTTAACATAAATTCAAATTTAGTTGGTAGTACATTTTCCTTCATAGTAGTACATAAATGCTATAGGGTTCACAAACAATGGGAACTTGGGTTAGATGAAATTTGGTCAATAGGGGCCGGGGAGATGGCTCAGTAGAATAAGCGCTTGCCTGGCAAGCGCAAGGGTCTGAGTTCAATCCCTGGTTCCACAGCACGTGGTGACTCATGCCTGTAATCCCAGTGCTAGGGAGGCTGAGACAGGAGGATCACCATAAGTCTGAGCAGCATAGTGAGACCCTGTTCCAAATAAATAAATAAAAGTTTTTAAAATTGTTTTCAAAATATTATGTAAGAAAAAGCAGAAATTTTGGCTTTTCCTCAGTCTGGTTTTTTGTTGTTGTTGTTGTTGTTTGTTGTTTTTTTGTTTTGTTTTTTTTTTATGGTACCGGATTAAAGTCAGAACCCTGCACTTGCCAGGCAAGAGCCTATTCTACTGAGCCATCTCCCCAGCCCCATTCTGCTATTTTTTTTCAACAAATATATATATTTACATCTTTCTTTGTCCCAAAAACAGGTGCTAAGGTCTGATCCAGTTAAAACGTACCACACAAAATCTGGCACTCTGGATAAGATGAGCCTTTCCCAGTTGAGGCTCTTCTCAGCATAGTGGTACACAAAGAAGCAGGCATGGTGGCCCATCACAAAATCTCAGCGCTCTGGAAGTCTGAGGCAGGAGGATCTTAAGTGAATCCAGTCTGGTCAACTTTGCAACTCTGTAAGATCCTGACTCACAATAAGAAGATGCTACATGTATAACTCAGTGTGAAAGCCCTGGTTGAATCCTCAATACTGAAAAACAACAAATCATCTACCTTTCTTATACAGAAGGAAACAATAGGAGTAAGATGATCATAATAATAGCTCCATTTGAGAAAATGAAGAATTCTGAAAGCCTAAGTCATTGATCCACTGTAGCAATGGATTCTGCCTTTCAAGTTATAAGCATAATTGTTTAGATATTTTACCAAAAAAATTAATTAACTAATTAATTAATTAACTAAAATAAAATGCCTTACCAGTGTATAACCTGATTCTCCATGTTTCTAGCTCCCAATATCTATTCTTTTCAAACTGGCTACCCAAGTGTCAAGCCACTAACAGCTACTTTAGGAATTTATTACAGCACTACTTCGTTCAATGTGCCAATGTTTATGTTAATTAGGATAGTGGTAGTAGAGCAAATAACAAAACCAAAATATACAGCTCCGTAGAGTTTTATTTCTCACTCTTTTAGGCCCTGAAGGCAGTTACTCTTCTGTTGGTGGCCGTCTTTCCTCCATATTGTATCACAAGTCTTCAGTCCTCTTCTGTCTTGTGATTCTGTCTTCAGAGGCTTTGTTTTCAAATAAAACCAGCTGGCAGAAAAAGAAAGAGGCTAAGGTCAGTATTTCTTCTTCAGTATTAATCTTAAAACATCACACACCACTTCCGCTGGTGTTCGATGGGCTAGAACGAGAAGGTCATACCAGGTGCAAAGAAATAGGGGGAAAAAGGTCCTTAATTGGACAGCTTCCAATGAAGACCCTATCCTTTGAAGAAGAGGCAAAAATCTTGCCAGATCGCTACCTGTTTCTAATACAAGATAAGAATTAAACCTTGAATTATAAATGATTAGTTGCAAGGAGGAAATATTTTTTGGAAACTTCAATTTTATTTATTGTTTTACCTTTGTTAATACATACTTGCAATACATAATACATGCATTTATCATGGGGAATTGGTACATGTACATATTGTATCTTAATTCTTTTCACTTAGCCTTCTCCCTCCCTCCCTCCATCTTCCCCATCTTCAGCAGCCCTTCCCAGCTCTAAGAAGTCTGTCTCCCTTGCCTATCATCTTTTATTTTGCTCCTGAACTATTTATATTTTGTGTTTCTCATGGAAGAGTAACCATGTGATATTTCATTTTGTGTTGTGCGTTGTTGTTGTTGTTTGTTTTTTTACCTAGCGTTGTGGTCTCAAGGTACATCCATGTGGGGAGAAATTCTTAAAATATCTTTCAAGAAGTCTTTATAGGGTGTCTTACTTTTCTTCTTGCTGCAATGAAATACAAGACACCCAAAGTTAAAGAAGAAAAGGCTCTTTGTGGCTCACAGTTTGTAGACCTTTCAAACCCTAATCTGTTGGGCCCAAGATAGGATGACACAGCAAACAAGCATCCCAAAGGAGAAACAATACATAGCAAAGCAGGGCAGGCAGAAGGCAGCAAGCAGCAAGCAAGGGCAGCAGCCTTCTTTCTGTCCTTTACCCCCTATCCACACTGCCCACTCTTAGGGCAGGGAGATGGAGATTCTACAAGCAAGTCAGATTCAAGGGGGCAGCCAGGTACTTGAGCTTTATCCAATCTATTGAGCTAAACAAGGGAAAACTGCTCAAGGGGGGCTTCTGAGAAGGAGGCAAGTTGTGGGAAGGCGAGGGAAGGAAAAGTGTGGTAAGTACAAGCTGCCTCTTACACAGAAAAGAGCATCTCAGGAAAGGGGTTATCACCAGGAATAGCTCTCTTTCTGGTATAGGTACGTTTACAAGTGGAAATTCCCTGTACAAATGAAAAGTTCCTTTAAAAATTGGAAAACACATACTTCTCTACTTTTAGGCAATTATAGATGGGTAAAGAACTTTTCCTCCACCTGTTGATTCTTAGTCATCTCCAATTCAAACTAATCCACATGCCAAAGAGGCATATTTTTGGCAGGGTCAGCATATGCCAATTATTTTTCTTAATGAAAATTCACAGATTTCTAACATTTCATGGGGAAGACTTGAAAAGTACTAAATTAGAAGTTGATGATGAGTTTTCAGTGGCTCACGGGTCGCAGCTACAGGAGTGACTCTCCAGTTTTCACAGCTAGAGACTGCAGCAAGAAAAAAGAAGTGGAACCCTGGGAAAGATGCGGTGCCTGTGGAACAATACCATTTAGTTAGTTAGTTAGTTAGTTAGTTAGTTAGTTAGTTAGTTATTTTTATTTTTTTATTTTTTATTTTAGGGAAGGGTCTACAGGGTGTTCAGGGTCTCACTGCTAGATCACACTTTAGTGATCTGCCTGTTTCCAGCCTCCCAAGAGCTGGGATTACAGGCATGTGCCACCACGCCCAGTCTCAATTGCCCTTTCAGTGCATTCCGGAGGTGGGGCTGGCATGGCAGGCCCAGGGATTGAACCCCTGGCCCCTGTGCCTGCTTGCAGGTGCTTTAATCCACTGAGCAATTTGGCTGGCTCAACGATACCATTTTAAAGGAAGCTTTTTCATTGCTCAGATCCAGAACTTGGGGAAAGTGGACAGGTGGCTTCTATTGAGTACCAGTCAGAAGTATAAGACAAAGCCCACTAATGGCATTGGAAGATACAAGCACCTAATTATATCACAAGAGCCCAAGGATAAGAGGGGAAAAGTGGAGGTGAGACCAATTAATTTAGGGACAGATTATGAATATGGGGTTTTAAACATTTGCCTGACTGCATATGAGATGACCCTGGCAGAGAGTTAGTCTCAGTATTACACAATCTCTGCAACTGTCTCTCCATCAAAGTTGAGGAAAGTTACACGATGCCCACCAAAACCGTGGAAGTGACCTGCATGCAGGACCAAGGCACCAGAATGTTCCTGGACTCAGTCCTGACCACCCATGAACAAGTAGCTCAGATCAGCCGTCTGAGTGCTACATTTGCAGAGATTTTCTTGGAAATACTCCAGAGCAATCTTCCTGAAGGCGTCAGGCTGTCAGTGAGGGAGCGCACTGACGAGGACTTCAAGGGAAGGCTCAAGTTCATACAGAACTGGAAGAACTGCTGGCCACATTGAACGAGCTCTTGCAGGCCATTTCCTGATAGCACTGGGGACACTGCCAAGCGGAAAAGCCTCCTGGGAGGATAGACTTGAGCCAAAGGAGAGCCTGATCCTTAGGTTTTGTTTCTGCCTTTTCCTACACACAGGAGTGTTTTCTCTCCTCTGTCGTGGTTGTTAGTAGTGCTTAACACTTACCTTTGACATAATCTAGAGTATCATCTAATAAAAATCTGTGACTACTGCAAAAAAATAAAAAAGAAGTTAATGATGATAGATGAGTGATGGGTATTAATACAGTCTAAGCACAAATGCAAATGAATTACACGAAAATACATGTCAGTCCTTGGTTGGTTAAAAACTATGCAAAGCGGGGCCGGGGAGATGGCTCAGTAGAATAAGTGCTTCCCTGGCAAGCGCAAGGGCCTCAGTTCAATCCCCAGTTTCGCCAAAAAAAAAAAAAAAAAAAAAAAACTATGCAAAGATTCAGAACATGCTTTTGGAAAAAAGTATACTTCATACAATTGTCAAAGTTAAGAAATTAGGGCCGGCCAAATAGCTCAACAGATTAAAGTGCCTGCTTAGGCAGACGCAGGGGCCAGGAGTTCAATCCCCTGGCCTGCCATGCTGGCCCTGCCTCCAGGGCATGCTGAGATGGTGATTGAGACTGGGCCTGCTGTGGTGCCTGTAATCCCAGCACTTGGGAGGCTATAAACAGGACAATCGCTATGAATCCAATCCAATCTACACAGTGAGATATTGTACACCCTGCACACCCTGTCCTAAATACAAAAAAAAAATTGAAATTAAAGATTACTATAAAGATCTTGCAGTCTGAGAAATATTTTCCAATTCTATAATGTGTGGATCCCTAGCTTTATCAATAATACTTTCTGAAATCTCCCAGAAATTCTAACTTTCTAAGAGAACTGTATCCTTTCTGTTAATATCATTGACTTGTAAGCCTTATTTTTCTTCTAATCTTCAGGGTCAGTTGATTCTGTTGAAACATTGAAAGGGGGAGATTTTTCAAGGTTCAGTTACAGGAAGGAAATGATAGAACTTGCCCATGAGAGACCAAACGTCACAAGAGACAGAGTGCCAACCTGTCAGAGTTCAACTAAACAGTATGACAGTTTGGAGATGGACAACAATGAGGACATCAGAGCAAGAGACCTTGAACCAGGAAAGGATGGCCTTGTAGAGGTGGCCAAAGAAACTCCTTTAAAGAAATTTCTCAGGTACTACCATTAAATGAGAAAAGGCAGGATTAGTGACGATTGTCTGGCTTCACTGTCATCCTAAAATGTTTTTCCATTTTTCACTGTTGAACATCCATTCCTTTCCCTGGGCTCCTAAGCCATAAGTCTTTGAAATGGATGTTGCAAAGAATAGAAGTCTTTGTTCATTATCTGTCACTATAGCAAAATAACCAAGGCTAGGTACTTTAAAGAACTTAAGTAGCTTACAGTTTTAAAGTTTCAGTGGACCCTCCAGCTTGGCTTTGGGGAAGGCCTTTTACCTGAATCACAACATTGTAGGTGCATCATAGCAGGAGGGTGTGTGACAATGAGAAATCACAGGATGAGACTGGCAGCAGCGAGGGAGATTCAGGAAACCCAGCTCTTGTTCTCAAAAGGCCCTTATTCTCAAAACAGTACTTAGAGGCTTTGCACAAGAACACTAATCCTTCTAAGAGTTGTTGCCCTAGTAACATAACCACTCCCTTAAACCCCACTTTCTATCATTTCTTTTTGACAACATTGAGGATTGAACAAGGCTTTCACACTGAGCTTCATCCCCAATTCTTTCACCTTTTTAAAAGTTGTTTTGTTCTGTTTTTGACACAGGGTCTCACTAAGTTTCCCTCCCAGGCTGGGCTTGAACTTGTAATCCTCCTGCCTCAGCCTCCAAGAATGCTGGGATTACAGGTATGTCCCACTACCCTCACATGAGGACCTACCTTTTAAAGATTCCACTTCCACATCACTGGACTGAGGACAAAGCTTCCAGAAGATGATGCTTTGGGCAACACACTCAAAACATATCCAAACTATATTGATATGGAAGGGTTCCAAGTTCATACTGAAAGAGAACAAGGAACAAACTTTTCATCGCAAGAATTTTTCCAGGGCTGGTGAGATGGCTCAGTGGTCTAAAGCACCTACTTAGAACAAGCTAAACTAAGCAAAGCACAGGCACCGCGGTTCAATCCCCCAGCACCACATGCCAGCCA
>NW_004524588.1:2022175-2048651 GCF_000260255.1 Octodon degus
AAAAAAAAAAAAAAAGAATTTTTCCAGCCCAAAAACTATCTGCACACCACAGAGAAACTGTCCTAGGAGATCCTCACGCTCAACTTGGACTGATCACAAACTACAGAGTGCCCACTTAGGAGAGCGACAATCAAAGCTTCTCGACCTTTGGGCTGAGATCAAGTGGAGACTGACAGCCAGACAAATAGACAAATAGAAGAGGCCAGGAAATAAGTGTTCAGTTTGTTTGTTTGTTTTTCAATAGTGGGCAATAAATCAGTGCACTGAACCATATCCCTACGAGTTTTGTTGTTAATTGCTTGTTTCGTTTGCTCGGAGACAGTTTAGTGAAATCTTAAGTCGCCCTGGCTCCTGCCTCAGTTTCCCAGGCTCCTGCCTCTGCTTCCCAGAGTGCTGGAATTGAAAGCACACATCACTGCACCAGGGATTTCACGGTTTTTTTAGAAGTCCAGATGTCAGATCACTGATGAAAATTGGAAGGTTTGTTAGCTTTGAGTGGCCAGCATTTGTCCTGGGCAGCAACACAAGTTGAGCAGCTCCAACGGTCTTGGGACATTGGTTGTGTGCCTCAGCTTCGCACAATTCCTGTCTCACCTGCTTCAATGTGTATAAATAACCTGCCTGGATGCCATAGGCAGCCCTTGAGTTTGCAACCCTTACTAGAACAACATGCTAATTTTACAGATAAAGAAATGACTCCTCAAGAAGCCAAGGCACTGCCCCCCCATGCCACTTTTTCTAGTAGATTCTATATTTTGATGTTCTTCCATGCATTACTTTTTTCATCCCACACCTTTTCCAGTAAGTGATGACACTGATTCGGCAATGGAAATGAGATTTGGAATGTAAGCATATAATCCCAAACAAATTATGTTGAAAGCAAGAAAAGACAAAAGGAAGAGCAAAAGGATAATTTAGAGACAAACTCATGAGACTTCAGTGGGAAGTTATGATTAGGAAAAAGTAGAAGGAAAGAGAGATCCCATGTGGAGGATCAAAGGAGAGAAATACACATGAGGAGCTAAAGGCAGATGGGGAGAAAGAGCAAGAGATACCAAATTGATCTGCTCTTGTACAAGAGAAAGAAGTAACAACTGAGAGAGGAAACAGAGCCTTAAAAAAAACCTTCAAAGTGAAAATAGATTTTTAAAAATAAGTTTATTTATTTGCAGAAAAAGTGTGTGAGAAAGAAAGAAAAAGAAAAGCAAGAGTTACCTGAGAAGTTAAAAATAATGATTTGGAGAAAAAGTGCTTCAGGAAAAAAAAAAAAAAAAAGATTCTTCTTGAAACTAACGCATACTACCATATTCTACCCTAAAAATGCGTCTCTGACACACAAATTGTTTTGAACTAGTGGCAATTGACAACCAGCAGTGAGAGTAAAAGCTGTTTACCTCCTCCCGCCTGAAAAGAGGTTCCCCTTTTAGAAGGGAGATTTACATTCATACAGGAAACTTCCTTGTGCAAAGGAAGAGAGGGAGCTACTCCAGGAAAGGACTCGAGTCGCCCGGGAGGCTCCTATCTGCATAACAAGACAGCTGTGTTTGTCATGCGGTAGCTCCTCTCCTTCCTGTGGCCAGCACTTTCGACTTGTTTAGCCCAAGGTCCTGTATAAACCTCAATTACCTGATGCTTCCTTGTTTCTCGTGTCTTTGTAAACGCTATTGAGCAGGTGGGTACATAATTAAACTGTTTTTCTCTTGTTGGTTTCTTTTGTCAGTTTAATTTCCTCTGTCCCCGTTGAAAAGCCTAGGATGGAAGAGGGAAAAATTTTCAACACCTAGAGTTTTGGCAAACGCTGCGCAAAGATGGGACACCCTAACTGCTCCAGAGGCTGAAGTGGAAATCTCATAATAGGGACGGAAGGTAAATATTCTCTCCCAAGTCAGCCTCCTGGATTTTTGCCTGTAGGGTTTGTTTCAGTGATGTTGATAAAAGTCTTTTTGTCTTTTCATTTCCAAATTTATATAAAGAGGAGACTATTTGAAGACTTACTTCTTTGGATTGTGACTCTTACAAGCTTAGTTTGAATAAACATTAGTTATTAATCTTTAGCCCCCTCAAATGTCATCATTTTCTTCTGTTTCTGATTGTTTTGTTTTGCTTTTCTCTATCATTTGTTATAATGAGAATAATCATGGGGTAAAATGCAGCTCCTGTAAGCCTGATGTTCAAGCCTGCCTCACAGACTGGTGAGCTTATATGTAGCAGCAGACCAGCATCTGTTTAGACTGTCTTCGCGGTGGGTCACTAAAAATCAAAACAAAACAAAAACTGGATGGTAGTCTCCTTCTGTTTTATTCTGTGTCCTGAGAGTTTGACTTTGTAACTATTACGGTCACTTACAACCAGTCTAGTTTTTGCCAACCTAGAGAATGTGGCTGACATCCATCAGGCAGCCAGTGGGCTTGGAACGCAAGAGGTAAGACACAGGTAGGATTTTCTTGGTCAAATTAGGCTCACTGTCAGGAGAGTTTGCTTTCATAGGAAGCCCCAGCCCATGGGGGTGTTGTCATCTCTGCACTTGTTGCCTTGTTTGTGCTGGGAGACAAGGCCCATCCCAGCAACAGTGCCTACTCAGTATAGCAGACTAGTGAGTTTGCAATTGAAGGTCCCTCTTTTTGTGGAAGATTATATAGTTCTCTTTCCTTCTGGGATAATTAAGGTCTCTGTTTTTTTGAGACATCCTAGAGGCTGGTTTTTTATCTTGGGGACATTGGTACGACCATTTCTTCTTGGGAGACAGGAGTAGGATTGCTTCTTTGCACTCTTTTTGAGGAACATCTCTTGAAACCATTGTTAAGTCCTAAAAAGGGTTATTACTTAATAGTGACATTGGGAGAAGATACCTCTGAGAATTTATAAGTTTATAACCAAAAGAACTTTTTTGGAAGAACTTTTACCCTGGAACAACCATGTTATTGGTATCCATGAGACGATTTGATTGAAAGAAAGAAAAAAATGTTTAAGGACCATTTGGTGATAAACTTGTAAGCAAAACAGCTTGAAAATTCTTCTTTACAAATATTGTGAAAGGGGCCGGGGAGATGGCTCAGTAGAATAAGCACTTGCCTGGCAAACACAAGGGCCTGAGTTCAATCCCTGGTTCTACAAAAAAAAAAAAAAAAATCTAAAAAAAAAAAAAAAAAAAAAAAAAATTGCTGAAAAGTTTTATCCATCATTGGATAGGTGACTTCTGTTTGCAGAAACAGAATACAGGGAGCTGGGGAGATGGCTCAGTGAAATATGCACTTCCCTGGCAAGCGCAAGGGCCTGAGTTTAACCCCTGGTTCCACCAAAAAAAAAAAAAAAAAAACTGAGTTGCAATTATTTACATATGGACACATATAATTGCTGAAGAAACACAATACAGTTGACTAGCTTATTTAAACTCATAGACTTAACAATGTGCTTGATTTGCAGCATTAATTTTGTTTAATGTATTTACAGGATCTCACAATGCAGTTCGAACTCACAGTGATCCTCCTGTCTTCGGCCTCCCCAGCACTGGAATTACAGATGTGCACCACCAGGCCCGGACCCTGTGCCTGGCTCAGCCCACCCTGGGGGCAAGGCTGGCGCAGCATGAGATACCAGGGATCAAACCGCGTTCCCTGCGCTTGCCTAAGCTTGCCTAAGCAGGCGCTTTTGTCTGCTGAGCTATCTCGCCGGCCCCTGTGACACTAATTTTTAAATGAAAGCAATGCGATATCTATTTGTATCTGTCTGTGTATTCACATGTATCTATGCATGTTTGTTTTGTAAAATGGCATTTTCTAATTCCAGATGGCATTTACAAAATTTGTAAAACAGTTCTGGTAACTGATTTAGACTTAGATAGGTCTTTACATAAATTAAGTAGTCTTAAACTCTCAGAAAAATAGGAATTATATCTACTCGTTCACCACTATTTTTTTTTCCATGTTCAGGTGCTCTGTGACAATCTTAGGTAACTATGGCTATTTTATTTTATTTTATTTTATTTATTTTATTTTATTTATTTATTTATTTATTTATTTATTTATTTGCAGAATTGGGAATTGAACTCAGGCCCTTGCACTTGCCAGGCAAGCACTTATTCTACTGAGCCATCTCCCCAGCCCCTGACTATTTAATATTGTCTAAATAAAAATAGGTATGTCTTCAGACTTGTCAGCATTAAATATAGAGCAGAGAATTTTATTCTACCTGGACTTATTAGTGAAATAAGCTTATTTTACCTAAACTAGATGCTTATGATTATAAAACTAAAAATAATAGCTAGCTTGATGTATGTGTACTTCTGACCAAAGCAACAGACCCAAGAGACCATGGACTAAAACCTGAAACTGTGACCCCAAATATGTATCTTTTCTTCTTGCAATTTGTTTATCTCAGGTGTTTTGTCACAGCAGTAGAAAGCTGACCTCCACTTATTTCTGCTTTGGTTCTATAATAGTGTCACCTTTCATATTTGACTTTAAAATTTTTGCAGTCATTTTGGTTAAGTAAATAACAAAGTATTGTTTGATAACAACCCAATATCCTATTTAAGTAAGTCTCCAACTAATAAAATTGTTTGAGAAGTTTTCCCAAATCAAATTCTGAAGACGTTTTTACTTTGAACTCAGAGACTCCCCCAGGGATCCTAGAAAATTTCAGAAGATTTGTTCTCTCACCTTGAAAAAGAGAAATGTTAAACTAATTAGGTTTCTTTGAGATGCTAAGTTCCATGAGATAAACTGTTAATTAAGAAGAGATGCTTAGCCTTCTTTATGTTATATTTGTATTGTCATGTTATTAATACAAATGTTCCAGAAATTTTACAAAGTTCCTAAAAATGTATCCATCTTTGCTATCCATAATCTGCCTTGATACGTTTTTCATAAATAGGCTTACTATTCTAAGATGCTGTATGTCATAGAAATAACCAAATTTCCTTATTATTTATGCTATAATAAACTTCTCAGCTCCTTAACTGTGGCTATTTTAAGTCTTTCATCATTTACTGGCAGTTGTATTACTCCAGTTCTCTAAAAGCTCTTGCAATCAGCTATGTTTTCAAGGAGATCCATGAAAAAGACTCTCACAAGTATCTTTTTTCCTTTGTGCATGTTTTTATTTATTTATTTATTTGTTTATATCTTTATTTTTAAAAAGAATACAAAAAAACAGTAACAAAAAATTTGGAACAATACAGAATTTCACTAAACAAAATGATAAGAATTCAACAATGGTTGTTATACTGCACACTGTTGTCTTCAGATTAGGTATTCAAAGGGCCAGCGAGATAGTTCAGCAGACTAAGTGCCTACTTTATTATTTATTTATTTGGCAGAACTGGGGATTGAACTCAGGCCCTTGCGCGTGCCAGGCAAGTGCTTATTCCACTGAGCCATCTCCCCAGCCCCTTAAGCGCCTACTTTAGCAAGCTCAGGGACCAGGACTCGACCCCCGTTCTCCATGCTGCACTGGCCCCACCCCCAGGGTGCACTGAGCTGGAAATCAAGTCCAGGACTCAGGCCGCATGCCTATAATCCCCGTGCTGGGGAGCCTAAAAACAAGGATCACTACAAGTCTGAGCTGCATAGAGAGACCCTGTACAAAATACATCAATGAAAGAAAAGCAAAAAAGTGTAGTTATTTAGATATAAGCCTGTAAGTTTGGTCAAAAATTATAAAAATTAAAAAGAAGAGAGAGAAAAAAATTAAGCATTAATTGCTCCTTTCAATAGATCAGCAGACATCAGCAGTACAATTATCCAAGCTATCCTACATATATACATATATATATATTTCTTTTTCCCTTCTTTCTTTCTTTTCTCCTTTCCCTCATCCCAGTTATTCTTTCCCTTTGAACAGTATCTTGAAGGACACATTTTTGATAATTTTAAGATCAGTCCTCTGAGCTAGGAGTGGTGATACACACCCATAATCCTAGAACTCTGAGAGGCTAAGGCAAAAAGATTGCAAATTCAAGGGCCAGCCAGATAGCTCGGCTGATTAAAGCACCTCAGCTGATTAGGCAGACAAGGGACGGGACGGGGGTTTGATCCCCCGCACGTTGTGCCATCCCTGCCCACGGCCCCGCCCAGCGCTTAGGAGGCTGAAAACAGGAGGATCTCTACAAGTCCGATCTGTATAGTGAGACCCTGTAGACCCTGTTCTAAATACACACACATAAATAAATAAATAAATAAATAAATAAATAAATAAATAAATAAATGGCAAACTTGGCCAGCCTGGACAGCTTGGTGAGATTCTGTCTCAAGTTAAAAAAATAAACGTAAGGGCTGGAGACATAGCTCTGTCTCTTACTATCTATGATAGTAAGAAGGTCCTGGGTTTAATCCCCAGTCCTACCTTCACCCCCCAAAATCTACTGTATCAGATTTTAAAATTTTCAAAACAGAGAAATCAATGAATCCATAAAACCGCACACCCAAAATCAAACAAAGCAAAGATTGAATCCCCGGGACTAACAAAGGAGAATGATTATAATTTTACGGTCTTTCTGTTTGAAATATTCAGGGTTGTGCAATAGTGTTTTCCTCATATTTAAGGGATCCTTTTTTCTTACTATCTATGATTTACAGCAATTCTATAAAATCTATCTTTGTGAGCAGAGACGATATTTTCTTTTTCTCCTAATCTTATCTCTCTGGAACTCAGCAAACTTTTTTCAATATTCTTATTTTCAAAATAATATATTTATTTGCATAAATTCAATAAAAATCTGTTCTAACAGGACACCATCAGAAATATTGTTTATACTAGCTGGGCTTTGCCTGACAGGTCATATTTAAGGAGACTGTACATAAAATCAGATAAAACCAGACAGCTTTAAGGAACTAAGGTTGACTTTCTGGAGCCCAAGTTTGTCAAGCCCCTTGGAATACCAACAGACTTCCTGGTTTCTGGAGTTTCCAACCTCACAGGAGAATGAGAAGGGTCACTTCCTGGTAGGCCAATGAATCCTTTTCTTCCTTTCTTTCTTTCTTTCTTTCTTTCTTTCTTTCTTTCTTTCTTTCTTTTTTTCTTTCTTTCTTTCTTCCTTTCTTTCTTTCTTTCTTTTTTTCTGGAACTGGGGATTGAACTCAGACTCTTGCGCTTGCCAGGAAAGCACTTATTCTACTGAACCATCTCCTTAGCCCCTATGAATCCTTTTCTACTAAGATTTTTAAACATTTGTTAATATAAAAAATATTCAAAAATAAATTTGCGACCTCAAGAAGAGAGGAATTCATTCAAATCTATAAGAATTGCCAGTGAAGTTTGGTAGCAAATCTCTGAATTGTCCTCCTGACCTTAACAGGCTTTTAAAAGTATAATCTGGGAGAAAGCCAGATAGCTCAGCAGATTAAAGTGCCTGCTTAGGCAGACACAGGGGCCAGGAGCTGGGATTCAATCCCAGGTGCTATGCCTGCTCTGCCCCGGGAATGCTGAGACGGAAATTGTGAGATTGAGACTGGGCGTGGTGATGCACGCCTGTAATCCCAGCATTTGGGAGGCTTAAAACAGGAGTATCACTACAAATCCAATCTGTGTAGTGAAACACTGTAGGTCCTGTACTGTACTAAATATAAAACAAAGGGGAAAAAAAGAAAAAATTTTAAAAAGTATAATCTGGGATTCTGCTTCCAATGAAGCAGATTTAAAATAACCTATATTGTCAATCATTATTCTTGCTGTATTTGTATGCTGATAATCAGGCCAAAATTAGCCATATTTCTCAAATAAAAAGTCTTACTTTAATAGGATAGGATCCTTAATGAAAGAAATACACATGTTTCAATGAGAAACTCGCATACGCTCTTCATGGATTGTGCAATTCTGCTCACATCCACTGTCATTTTTCTTTGTTAAACCAACTCCCCATTATTTTGCATTTTGTTAGTAACAAACATTTCTAATCTTTTCCCTCACCCTCCCAGTCTGGCACCACTGACAACTAAAACCTGATTGCCTGGATCTGTATTGGCACTGTCTAAGAAAAATCCTGGCAAACTGAAATTGGACCCTTCTGTCCTCTCTCTGAGGAATAACCATGACGGTGACACTGCTTATGACACTCTAAGTACAACCTGAACAGTTGTCCAATTGCCACTCCCTGTCTACATTCCACCATCTAAAGATGCTTTGCTTCTACTATCAAAAAATGATGACTGATTGCCTTCTCAACTCAGAAACAGGGTCTATGATTTGCTTAACCATTAACTTTTGGATTTCTTTGTTTCTATAGAAATGTCCTTGATTGACTGTCTGACTGCCAGCACCATAGTAGAGCCAACATAGGTAGGTGCTCTTTGCCCCCTCACAACATCAGCTCCTAGAACGAGATAGGACTGATTATGCTGGTCTGTCCCCAGGTCAAGAGGCTGATTTGATAACATGAGCAGTATGTTTAAGTCTGACCATTTCTGCTCATCTTTGTTCCAATCTGTGTTTTCTTGCACTTTCTTATCTTGCAACACCTAACCTGAATCTGTCTGTGTAGATACCAATTCAGTCCTTGGTTGAAATTCCTTGAGGGGGAAAGGAATTTTCCAAAGGGGAGCTGGAATGAAGGGTTCCAGAATAAACCACCTCCCCCTTTTGCATGTAGATTATTTTGAGTTAATTGAGAATCAGAAGACATGGGAAAAGCTCATTAGTGTTAAGTGGTGTATGAAATCCCACTGTTGCAAGGGGAAAGGACATTTATAAAGGACATTTCTATTTGTAAGGGGCTCTGTACCAGAAAGAAATCCTGGAAACATCGTGTGTGTGTGTGTGTGTGTGTGTGTGTGTGTGTGTGTTACAAGGGACTGTACCCAGGCACTTCACTTCACACTGGGCTATGAAGTTATGGCACCCACCTAGATGTGCCCTCAAGGTCCCCTGTGATCACAGATGGGACCTTGGGGAGTGACTGCATCACTGAGGGGCCATGTTCGTCAGCAGATCTGCCTGCTGGTGAGCTGGTAGCTTAAAGTGATGTTGAGACGTAAAGCCAATTCTTAGAAGGTGGGTCACTAGGGCTGTGTTCTGTGAGGGTCTATCTCCACCTGCCTCCTTGGATCTTTCAGCCATAAGCTGCTTCTCCTCCAATACGCTGCTCTGCCAGCCAAGGCTGGACTGAAACCTCTACAAATTATGAGCCAAAATATACACTTCTGACTTGCACTTGTGGGTGCTGGGTATCGTGTCACAGCAAGGAGAAACTTGAGACCCTACATCTATAGCATTTCCCCTTTCCTTTTTTTAACTTTTTATTTTTGATACAAGGATAAATTGCTGCATAAATGTCCTATGATGAAACTCTGTTTATCCTCCTGCCCCACACTCCCAAAGTGATGGGATTTTAGGCAACACCACCATACCCAGCTTGGAGATAATTCATATCACGTGAGAAATTCTTATCTGCACCATGAGACAATACTTGAGTATCTTTTATTTCTTCATCTCCTTTTTCCTCTACTTTTCTCCCCACACCCAGAATCCCCAAATGTATTTTCCTTAACTAAGCCTAAGATGCTGTGCTATGGTTTGCTATGGTTCAGCTATCCTATGCTCTAGAAATTATGCATGCTATGATGCATGCTATGGTTTGGAAATGGCATGTCCCACAAAGGTCCACGCACAGAGAACGTGGCCCAGAACGGTGGTGCTGAGGTGGCAAAATGTTTTAGAGGTGGCACCTAAAAGAAAGTAATTAGGTCAGGAAGGCTTTCCCTCATGCATTGATTAACACTGCCTCACAGGCGTGGGTTATGTGCTACATTAGGTCTTAAAACAGAAGTGCTGTAACCACGCTGGGCATAGTGGTACACATCTGTAATCCCAGCATTTGGGAGACTGACGCAGAAGGATTCATGGAAGTTCAAGGACAGCCTGGGCTACAAAGTAAATTCAAGGCCAGCCTGAACTGCAGAGTGAAACCCTGTTTCAAAAAGATAACAACAACCAAAAAAAGTAGCATAGTCAAGACCGGTCCACAAACATGATCACTTGTACACGACTAATTCCCTCTCTGCTTCTGTCACACTATGATACTAACAGGAGGCCCCTGCCAGTACACCAGCACTATGCTTGCTGTTTAGAACCTCCAGCCGCCAGAATCATGAGCCAAACAAACTTTTTTATCTTATCAAGTACCCCACCTCAAGTATTTTACTATAGCAACACAAACAGAGATAGTGTATAAGCTTCAATCTCTGGCCACCTTCCCAAGTAGTTTCTTTGTAAAATCTTATGTGCCTATAATTAAACTTTTTTTTTCTCTTATTGAAAAAGAAAAACAAAACCTATTTCTTGTCAGTTTAACATCCAGAGCCCTTGCAGAAGAACCCAGGAAGGTAGAGGTGAATTGTTATTTTCCTCTCTACAAAACCAAATGTAAATGGGAGTTTCATGAAAAATTTGCTGCTCAAGTTCTCAGCAAGAGTCTTTCTAGAAAAAGAAGTGAACAAAGACTGCAACACAGCATTCTTTTTCTTAAGGAGAGGATCACAGGCTTGGTGCTGCTGCCTTTCTACCCCAAATTATTGTGTAATCCTAGAAAGCTTAATAGAGGGAAGTAGCAGGATGATATTTGAGCACTTGGCCAGTGCCAAAAGAACACAGAAGTGGTCATGTAGACAGTCAGTAAACATTAACAGAAACAATAGGACATGTGTGTAGTTAGCATGTGAAAGTCAGAAGACCAAGGTGCTTGTCTTGGCCCTGAGTTCAGTCACTTTGGGACAAATTCTTCAGTCCTCTAAGGCTTAGTTTGCTCACCTGTGAAGTGAAGGGTTTAAGGTGATTCTCAAGGCATTATCCCTAGGCCAGAACCACAGCATCACTAGAGAACTTAGAAGAATGCCAATTTGTAGCCCATTCCCACCCAGACTTCTTGAGTCAGAAATTCACAGTAAAGCCTTTCAAGCTGTTTTCACAAGGTTACTTGGTAGAAACCGGTAAAGTCTGAACACTAATAAACAAACCAAAATACAGATCATCTCTGTGTTCTTCTTAGAGGTAAACATTTTAGTTCTACCCAAAAGAGGAAAAATACCTGGGTACCCCAGTATTTGACATAAGAAATTCTAAGTAGATATTCAACAGGATAAGACATAATTATTTTCTTTAAACGAGGAAAGTGTTTGATTAGCTATTCAACTTTTCAAGATGTAAGGGTCCTATGGACACATGAAGGAGCATTTACCCAGTAAAATAAAGGGAGTTGAAACAAAGGTTAAGACCACAAATATTACATCAAAGATAGAGTTGTAGCTTGGGTCTTAATATCTCCCAAAGGTCAACAGGCTAAAATCTTTTTTTTTTTTTTCTTAATGTATTTGCTACAGGGTCTCACTATACAGCTCAGAGTCTTAGTGATCCTCCTGTTTTCAGCCTCCCCAGCTCTGGGATTACAGGTGTGCACCACGATGCCCAGACTCAGTGGCCAGCTCAGTGCCCTCAGGGGACAAGGCTGGCACAGCATGCGGTGCCAGGGATCAAACTCTGATCCCTACGCTTGCCTAAACAGGTGCTTAGTTCGCTGAGCTATCTCGCCAGCCCCAGGCTAAAATCTTGGTTGCCAGCCTGTGGTGCCATTGGGAGGTCTTGGAACCTTTAGGGTATAGGGGTTAGTGTAAGGGAGTAAGTTCATGGTGTGGGAGGGGCACTGGCACCTTGCCACACGCTTACTCTCTTTACTTCCCAGCCAGCACAAGGCAAGCAGTTTCTCCCATCAAACATTGCTGCCATGATGTTTTACCTCAACATGAGGCAACAGAGTTAAGTGACGTGGACTGAAACCTCTGCAGCCATGAGCCCAAATAAACTTCTACTTCTCATTGATTCTCTTCGGTATTTTGTCACAAAGGCAGAAACACAGAAGGTCACATATGCGATAACAGTAATCTCCATAAGAAAGTACATATATATTTGGACCGGTTTAGTGTGCAAAAAGGAAAAGAAAAAGAATTCCTCTCTTGCAATGTCAAAAGTTCTCTTTTTGGAAAAAAAAAAAAAAAACAACCAAAACATGCTTATAACACAATTAAAGAACTCCTTTACAATTAGTAAGCTTATATTGATGTTGCTTATATCTAAAAATTAATAAAAATCTTCAAGATTCTCACGACTCACAGGCTCGCAGGATAAGCTTTCGTATCCCAAAGCAGGACAAAACAAAAGGAACACGGAAGCCAAGAACCAAGAGAAACCAACTTTGAAATCAGCTTCTTCTCACCTCGGTGTGACTGAAGGTAAGATTGCAACATGGAGAGATACAAGTTTGAGTTCTATGTCATCTCCCTTTTTGTTTTCTCCCTTCATTCGCAGGTACCTGCATTTTCTAATCTTTGTCAGTTGTGGATGTTTGTCAGTGCATGGGCTATCAACATACTTGTCAATGTGTTGACTATCAACCCTCAGTATGAATAAACCACACTGTGCGATTTTCATAATGAACTCTGTAAGAAAAGATCCTGTCCCTTGTGGAAGGATTTCTAGGTGTCACCTACTAGGAGGCAATCTTTTTAAAAGACACCATGTCTCAACTTATTCTCTCATTGCTGGGACAAATACCCGACACTCAAAGTGAAGGAAGGAAAGGTTTATTTAACTCACAGTTACTGGAGGTTTCAGTCCATACTCAGCTGGCTCCAAGGCAAAGTAGCACATGGCAGAGAGCAGCAGTTCATGGGCAGAATACAGCAAAACAGTAAGAGCAAAAGGAAGGAGTTGCAGCAACAACAGCAACAGAGAGCACGTCTGTGTCTCTTATGTTATATGCAGGCTATCTGCCCCAGACTGGGTATAGCACTCACACTCATAATCCTAGCAGTACTGAGACCCGTAATCCCCACAGTACTGAGCCCCATGACCCCAGCCTTGGATCATGAATCAATCACAAACTGCAGAACTACATCTCAATGACTGTATGAGGCTTTGAAGGGAGAAATACACAAAACTATAACACACAGAAAAGCCAAGTCAGTAAAGAGAGTGCTAAAGACAGATCTGACTTGGTGATCTTAGCAAGCTTGGGGTGGGGGGAGGAGGAATAGCAAAGGTGGAAGAGTAGAGAAGTGGAGCGAACAACAGTCCAGGAACCTGTATGAAACTAAGAGCCTACCCTGGCCTGTGTACTAGGGCTTTTTAGACAATCTGCTGGTTTGGTAGGCAACAGTCTATAATTGTCTTGACATTTGAGTATATATACTTCCTCTGGAAATAGGAAGTTTCTTCCAGCATTATAGGTCAGCTCTCTCCTGGCCCTCCTGTTCTCTGCTCCATCTATTCCTGCAGGAGTGCAGACCAGCTCCTTTCTCCTCCCCCAGCATACCCACCTTCCGCCCAGGAGGCAGGGCCCTACAGGTGGTGCCCTACACCAGGGGGCAGACCCAGGTACCATCCTCAGAACTGGGGGGGTAGAAACTGGCCAGCCCACATTTCCCTCGCCAGATGATGCACTAGCAAGAGCACTTTCCTTCAACTCACACAGACTCCCGTGAGTGAGCTGCAACCACGCTGGCCTTGGACATTTGGGCACACGTGACCCTGCAGAGGTTTTCTAACACTCACTCAGCTTAGCCCAGCCTCTGAATTAACACATGCTTTTCATTCCCTCCGTGAAATACACTTACAAGCCCGTACACACCCATTTCAGCAGTTGGCAGGCAACTCGCTACCAGGCCTGAAGCACCTCCACTCCCTCCAGTCATGTTCTAGGTACATCAGGCTGTCCTATTCATTCTCGGACTGGTTTCTACCAGTTATACTTGTTATTTTAATTGTCCAAATTAATTCACTATTGAATAACTGATGAAACAGTATTTTAAAAAAAAAGCAAAAGGTTGCAGTTTCTTAGAAAATCATCACTCAGCCTTCCCGTTGCTGCGCACAATGCCCAGTGACTACATCACAAAGGAGAGGCTGTTTCAGTTTTTAAAGGGACTCAGTCTAGGGCCACTGGCTCCAAGAAAGAAACCTATTTTCTGTGACTGGGAAGCAAAGCAGGGGACAGACACCAGAGAGGGTGGGAGAGAGGCCACACACAGACGAACCATAAGGCCACACCCCCATGACCCACCCAAACACATCCAGAAGTGTGCCCCGCCTGTCCCAGGTGGATCCCAGAGCCAACCAGGTTGATACTCCACCCCAGTCATTGCAAAAGCCAAGGTCAACATTCTGCAAAGATTGGAAAGGAGGAAGTACGACGAGAGCTAACTGTTGACTTAGTTGTGGGAGGGGGGCCAGGTATAGGAAGTTAGCACAAGAAAATTTTCAAGTCTACATTTATGCCCCATAATCACTTTGTATTTGTTTTGAAGGGCTTCATTTGCTTAAAGAAAGTCAAGCTAGAAATCGCAGGTCAGGAATTATGGGTCTGGGTCACTATCGTAGGCAGACCTGCACTGAAAACAAAAAATAAAATATGTATATTTTAAAATCTTTGGTCTTACATCAAAAAAAAATTTAAGATGTTTTAAGGTAAAATGCCAGATTTTGCCTTACAGTATGTGTTGTTTTTAATCAACTTTTTTCAGTATCAACTGTCAATAAATACCCAGTCCAGATCATGTCATCTAAGATTTCTATACTATCTTGTTTAAGCCTAACGAGATTTATGTGTAGTGGCCTCTTACCCTCTGTGATGTTTTTCCAGGAAGCATCCTATATCATTAGCTTTGGTAATGATATTGCTGACAACAAAGCAATACTATATCATAGCAAAAAAAGCCCTTCTCAATCATAGCCACAGGATCATATCTAAACCAATTCGAAGTATTTTAAAGAATGCTTTTAAATCCCAAGATGACTTCTACAAAACGTACCTCATTACAGATCAGCACAAAGCACACATTTTGTCTGGCAACCACAAAATCAGTACCTTTCCTGGGAATTTTGTAAAAATTGACTGTTGAATTCAAATTTGACCAAGATACAAATAATGTATTCACTTTAAGAAAAAAAAAAAGGGGGGGTGGTTGTTGGTGAGAGAGCTCACCAGACTAAAACACCTATTTAGGCAAGCTTAGGCAAGTGCGGGGACCACTTCATCCCTGGCACCACGTGACACACCAGCCCCACCCACAGGACAGGCTGAGCTGGCCAGGGCGTAGTGGTGCACACCTATAATCCCAGCGCTGAGGAGGCTGAAAGCAGGAAGATCACTAGGGGTCCTACATGCGAGATGCGGAGTGAAACCCTGCAACAACCAAATACATTAAAAAGGTGGCCTGCCCATTAGCTCAGTTATTTAAGTGCCTGCTTCAACAAAGCAGTCAGGCTCAGGTTGCTGTGGTTCGATCCCCAGAACTCAAGCTAGACAAACCTGCCCTGAAGGCACTCTGAGACAGCACCACCCCCCAAAAAAAATCCATCCAAAAACAGTAAAAAGAAAACAAAATGGAGTTAAAAGGCTCCATCTTGTTTAAAAAGGATGATGTTGTGTGAGATTAATATCCACTAACAGAAAAAAGGAAGAAGACTGGAAAAGAAGTTTTGTTTCACCACTGAGCAATGGTTCAAAATCAAAGAATCACACAAATGTGACACTTGGGAGGAACCTCCATGTGAACAAGCTAGGCCTTTGCACTGTGCAGAAATTTCTTCAAACCAAATGGTTCCTGCTCTATTACCATCAAAAGTGAGATATTCCCCACTTTAAGAAGGCATGTGGGGGCTGGTGAGATGGCTCAGTGGTCTAAAGCACCTACTTAGAACAAGTTTAGCAAAGCACAGGGACTGTGGTTCAATCCCCCAGCACCACATGCCAGCCAGCCCCGCCCCCTGGTGGGCTGAGCTGGCTACACACACACACACACACACACACACACACACACACAAATAAATAAATTTTTTAAAAAAGAAGGCATGTGCTTCTTCTTTAAAGTTCTTTTATTTTCAGTAACATTTCAGATTTCCAAAAAATTACAAAAGAAGGATGTTTGTCTTTCCAGTTTCCCCATACTTACTTAGCCACCATGCAGAGTCAACTGAGAAATCAACTCTTGATGCAGTGCTAGTGTCTGAGCCTCACTCAACATTCAGGACTGCCCCAGCGTGCCTTCCTGGGTCAGGACCCCAAAGGGCACCTGGGACCCACACCGCCTCATCTCCTCTGGCCTGTAATTGTTCTCCAGCTTGTCTTTCACGGCTTGATGCTTTGGACAAATACTGGCAAATGAATTGCTGAATAACCCTTTCAGTTTGGGTCTGTCTGATTTTTTTTCATGATTAGATTCAGGTTATGCATTTGGAGCAAGAAATGAGGCCATGTGTCCCTAGTGCTTGGCAGGGCCACCGCGTGTATTTTATTCCCAGCAATAACCACTTGGCGAAAGTGGTCTCTGCTGCGATGTTGCTGCCATTCCCTTCGCCGTCACCAGGATCTTGTGGGGCAGGGGTCTCTGCTCAGCAGATTTCCGGTTTTACCTCGCACTCTACCCGCGAGCTTTAGTGTCTCTTGGCGGTTCTCGTCTGGAACCGTTATCACCGTGCTGTACGTCAGTGATATTTTTCATCCCGTTATTTCTTCTACATTAATCAGAATCAATAATGAAGAGCATCCCCTCTTCCTCCAATTACTTATTTACTTGATTCTTTCCATCAGCATGGATTTGTCTATATTAATTTATGCTGTGGGCTATTATCCTTGACATTCATTTATTTTCTTACTTAGCTTGTCCTGGTGTTTCATTAGTGGAAAGCTCAATTTTGAAAATTCTTTCTTATAGTGAATTTTAGCATCACCTCCACTTTTGTATATTAGTTCTGACATTTGCAGATGTAAGCAGTTCTTCATATATTACCCTGGAGAAAACGATGTGTGTGTGTGTGTGTGTGTGTGTGTGTACGCACGTGTGTGCCCTAGGTGGACTGATGGTGAAGAGCAGAAATCTACTGACTATCAGGAAAAATTACTTCACTGCTAGCTTAGCAATTTTTTTTTTAACATTTATTTATGGTGTGTGTGTGTGTGTGTGTGTGTGTGTGTGTGTGTGGCCGGCTCAGCCCACCAGGGGGCGCGGTTGGCTGGCATGTGGTGCTGGGGGATCGAACCGCGGTCCCTGTGCTTTGCCAAGCTTGTTCCAAGTAGGTGCTTTAGACCACTGAGCCATCTCTCCAGCCCCAGCAATTTTGAAATGTAGAGGTTGCACAGGTACTAACGAGCTCAAGTGTTCGGAAGAGAGCAGTGATGACTTCCTGAGAGGTCTCTAGAATGGGATTCTTACACTGGAGGAGCTAAAATAAGAGGCCTCTATAATTCCTTCCAAAATTCTAAAAGTCTATAATATCCTTGATATTCCCCATGACTTTCTTCTTATTAACACGCTTGATCTTTTTATTGCGTTAAATGACCAGCAATGAAAAAATGTTGATGTAATAAATATTTTTAAAATTATTTGTTGGGGCCCGGGGAGATGGCTCAGGGGAATAAGCGCTTCTCTGGCAAGCGCAAGGGCCTGAGTTCAATCCCCGGTTCCACAAAGTGTTTAAAATTAAATTTGATAATCAGCAAACATAATAATAATGCTGCAACTAAGTCATGAGAAATTGACTGCCATCTTAACTGTGCCAGAGTGTGTGCGTGTGTACATGTGTGTGAATGTGTGTGTGTGTGTGTGTGTGTGTGTGTCACTGGGGATGCAACCCAGAGCCTTTTACATGCTAAGCAAGCACTCCACCTGTGAGCTATACCCTCAATCCAGAAATGATTTCCATTTGATGACTTTGATATTGATGGCAAAAGCCAATAGGAAATGAATTGATGCTAACAACCCTAGAAAATATGATGCCCCATTAAAGCGACCAGGCTTATCCTTATGACTGGAATATAAATTACAAATCAATAAGTTAAACAGCTAATTTCTAGCTTAAAGAAACAGATGGTTGGTCATGTCTTTAACTTATAATTCCATAAAATTATAAAAATAAGGTTTTTCATAACAAATTTGGTGACAGGATCTGATGTGAACCACTTGGAGATAGTTCATTATTTGTATTTATGCTATGTACTCTGAATAGTCACACATTTGTTTGTTGTTGTTGTTTTTGGTCTCTGTTTGTTTGTTTGTTTGTTTGTAGAGACAGGGTCTCACCATGCAATTGAGGCTGGCCTTGAGCTGATTTTGTAGCCCAGGCTGACCTTGAACTCCAAAGAGTCCCCCTGCCTCAGCCTCCTGAGTGCTGGGATAACAGGCATGCACCATCACACACGGCCTACTGGATTGTTTAAATATTTGCTCTAGAAATACACTTGTGGCCTTCCTAAATCCAGAATATCTGAAATCAGCAAAGCATCTGGCTAAAGCCTTTGGCTTAGCAACTATGCACCTGTATATGTTGGGAACGCAGAGCTCGCGTTTGGAGATTTGCAAGAAAAAGGTGAAGGAATCCCGTGCACACCAGTGCAGTGCAGCAACACTGCAGGAACTGACACCGTAAATAATGACAGTCGGATCCTGAGTAAAACATACTTCTGGACACACTGAGCTCACAAACTGGGTGTGGTGGCACACACCTGCAATCTCAGAACTTGGGGGGCTGAGGCAAGAGGATCACTGTGAGTTTGAGGCCACAGGGCACTGCATAAAAGGCTTAAGCCCAGCTGAACTACATGTTGAGACCCTGTTAAAAACAACCGCAACAGAACACAGTGAGCTCAACAGCAGGAATGGAAACTTCCAACTCAGTTTTCCCTCAATCCCATCCTGTTCCCCTGTAACCACAACAGAAACAGAAATAGAAAGATATATTCCAAAACAACCGGAAAAAAAAAGAAAAAGAAATTAAGTATTAAAAATGTAGCCATAAAGGCAGACGAGATGGCTCAGTGAACTAAGCGCCTACTTAAGCAAACACAGGAGCCGAGGTTCCATCTCCCATACCACATGCCGTGCCAGCCCCTCCCCCAGGTGCAATGAGCCCACAACAGAGGCCCAGCGTGCTGGCACACACCTGTAATCCCTGCGCTGGGAAGGCTGAAAGTAAGAGGATCACTACAAATCCCAGCTGTGTAGTGAGACCCTGCACAAGATAAATAAATAAACAAGCAAACAAACAAACATAGCCACGAGGCTGGGGAAGTAGCTCGGTGGTCTAAGCACCTGCCTAGCAAGTGCAAGGGCTCAGGTTTGGTCCCTGACACCTCATGCCATGCTGGTTCCTGCTCTGGGTGGCCACCGAAAACAGGCACGGTGGCGCACACCTATAATCTCGGCTAGGGAGGCTAACACAGGAGGACCACTATGAGTCCAAGCTGCCAAGACCCTGTACTAAATAAAACATTTTTTTTTTTTTAAGTAGCCATACAGAAGACTTAGAGATAATGTATCACAATAGGCTACTTTAGGCTGTGAGGTGAATTAGCTTCAATATCTCACTGATGTCACACAAATAAAATATACAGCATTTCTTTCTCCTGCTGCAGAGTGGCACAGGCTGGTAGGACTCTGCTCTGTGGTGGAGGACTTGATGGATAAAACCTTTCCCATCTGACACACTGGAGGTGTTGCAACAGAATAAAAGAGCACATGGGGGCCTCAAACCCACCCTCCCCAGCCTTGGAGTGCAAGTGGCAGGTGTCACCCTCCTTCCTGTTGTCCGCGGAGGGCAGGACAAGAAGTACTTACTGGTCATTGCTCTCTGTCTTAAGAAGAGAATGGAGAAATACAGGAAAACATGGGACCAATCAAAATATGAAAGTGACATGATTTAGGTCCAGATAAATCTATAATCACTATGCACAATTCATGACACTCATATGTCAATTCCAGAATGGATTTCTTTTATCTTTTATCTCTCTCTCTTTTTTTTTTTTTTTTTTTTTTTTTTTTTTTTTGTAGCCAGCTCAGCCTGCCCTGGGGGCTGGGCTGGCGTGGCATGTGGTGTCAGGGATCGAACCACAGTCCCTAAGCTTGCCCAAGCAGGTGCTTTAGACTGTTGAGCTATCTCACTGGCCCAAGGATGGATTTCTTAATAGCCACATAAAGTTCAGAAGGGCCTCTCATAAATAATTAGGAGAAATAGAGTTATGTTTAAAATTTTAAGAAAGGATATAAGAAGCAAATATAACTAAACGAAAGTTGATGTAGCTGTCATTTTATCAGAAAAAACATATTAAGATTGAAAATTATTAGGCATAAGAAAGGAGCATTCAGAATAAATTTTTAAAAGCTCAACTCACTAAGATAATAAAATTCTAAACTTACATGTATATAATAAAATACTAACAAGTTATACAAAATAAAAACTAGTAAGTGAAGAGAGAATATGTCTACACAGGTTAGAGTATTCACTTTCTCGGGCTTTACAGAACATGTTTGTTGACCTCTGAACATAAGGCATTCTTGCAAATTTTAAAACACTGGTATCAAACAAAAATCTGAAATATCATATAATTAAATAGGAAATCCATAAAAATAAATGATCCCACACTCTTGAAAACAAGTATTTAGCTCATTAGTACATGCGCATAGCCCATGATGTCTACATGTTGTGGCGAGTTAGTCCATGAACATAGCAAGTCTTTGTTTTTCACCCTCTTCCTGCCCTTTCTCCTTCTGCTCATCCCTTGATCCCTTTCCTCTTTTTGTACATACTTACAATACAAAATTGAAGACTTAAAAGGAAGCCATACTTTTAAGTAATGCATGAGAAAGAGAAGAAAATAATGGGAATTTAAGAATATTCCATAGTATAACTTTCTCTGTATTTCTGCCTTTCTGTCTCTGTCTCTGTCTCTCTCTCCATATATATGTATATTTTTTGAGAGATGATCAGTAATTAACAATTTTAATATTAATAAGAACATTAATTGCAATGCATTGAGGGCTGGCCAAATAGCTCAGGGGATTAAAGCGCCTACAAGCAGGTGCAGGGTCTGGGGTTCAACCCCCGGGCCTGCTGTGCCAGCCCCGCCTCCCGGGGGCACACTGAGATGGTGTAGTGGCGCGCCTGTAATCCCAGCTCTTGGGAGACTATAATCAGGTGGATCACTACAAGTCTGATCTAGTAGTGAGACCCTGAACACCCAGAAGAACTTTCCCTTAAAAAAAAAAAAAATTGCAAGATATTTATATTTATTTATTTATTTTTAGTTCAGTTTTCCAATCAGTATTACCAGGAGTCCGGCAAGAGTAGGAGTCCTTCAATGCTCATGTCACATACCTCTTTTTTTTTTTTTTTTGTGGAACTGGGGATTGAACTCAGGCCCTTGTGCTTGCCAGGCAAGGACTTATTCCACTGAGCCATCTCCCTGGCCCCTTATGTCCCACACTTCTTGGGTACATATTACGTCTCTCCATGAGCCCACATGTGTTCTTGGCAACATCTGTGCCATCTGACTACTTGCCCCCATCGCTCACATGCAGAGCATGCTGAGTGTGTACATGTGCTCCAATCTGTCACAAAGGCGTTCACACAGTGATTACACACACTGTGTTTCTATTGAGTCCCTCTGCAAGACGTTTACATCTCCAAGTTTAGATATTTAAGGGGCAGAGGCTGTCAATTTGGAAGATGATAGGGAACTATTCAAATAAAGAGAAAAATATCAAACACTTAGCTTGCCTTTTCTACAGGAACTATCCCACTGCAGTCAAGAACCAATCATTGGAAATACTGGCCCAGATGGACCCGCTGAACTAGTCAGGGAAGCCCAAGAGGCCAATCATATCCAGCTGATCAAGGGAGACCCTGAACAGGAAACTGTTGGAGCCATTAAAGGCGCGCTGTGGGGTGAAGATGAGGTTCAAGGAGGGTGAGCGCAAGCTTGGATCCCCAGGGACTTCTGCCTCTGTGCGACACAACATATCTGACGATGACAAACTCCTGCAGGCTGCTCTTTCACTTCTGCCTTTCAGAATCATGCAGGCTCCTCTTTGGCCAGTTCTAACCCAGAGTCCTAAGGAAATGGGATTCTGCACGATAGCAGAATAGTTTAGTGTGGTCCTCTTTTCTCAATTTGGCAACCTTTTTAAAAACAACTTTACAGTAATGATAATAACAAATTCATGCTTGCACTTAACAAGATGAAACTATCTCTTGTATACCTGACCAGACACAGATTCCTCCTCCCCGAAGGATACAGAAGCAAGATGCATCTTTGGCTCTTGTCCATTTACCTTTTAGCTGACTCTGACTTCCTTTTCTGATCTGCACTAATTTAAATAATAGTGGATAGTTAACATTTTATGCTAGATAATAGAGAAATGAACAAAAAAAAATGATGTAGTATCAGGCACGTACATATATGAATGTATTCATATCAAATTAAAAGGGGCTGAAAAGAAATTGAGGTATATTATATATGTGTACCAACTTCATATAAGAAACAAACATTCTGGATTGCAAACACATACTAATAAAAAATAGCCACACTGACCACTCTCTTCATTTCCTTGTCTTTTCCTGTACACACACTCAATGAATAAATTTACAGAGATAATCATAAATTTAACCTCACTTCACATCACACAAAAAATTGGTCTCAGGTAGATTAGAAGCCAAAATATTCCAATTTTATTTATTTTCTAGGCACATTTTATTATTATTTTATTAGCACTTGTTTGTGAAACAATGAACGCATTCATCTTGGGGAATGTATTCATATACACATTGCATATTAATCCTTTTCACTTCTTCCATCCTCCCTCTCTTTTTCCTTCATCCTTAAGACCCTTCGAACCTGCAAAAAAGTGTAGCTTCCTATTTCCTACAATCTTTTATTTTGCTCTCTAAATTACACTTTGTATTTCTCATGTAAGAGATGCTTAGCCTTCTATTTGTGACTTAGTTCCCTTTCATCAGATGCTCGAGGTGCTTCCATTTTCCTAAAAGTGACACAAATGTGTCCACCTCTATGTCTCAGTAGTACGCCAGAGAGTACGTCTACCACATCTTCTTTCTCCACTGTTTTTCTCTTTCCCTGTTCATGTGTTGGTGGACATACAGGTCATTTCCAACGTCCAGCTATTATGATTGTGCTGCTGTGACCATGAGTACACATGAACCTCATTCCTGTAACTGATCCCATAACTTATAATTTCCTTTTCCCACTATCCATTTAGTATTGCATGCTCTTAGCCACCACTTTATCACTCCTGGAGGTTGAGCCAAACCAGCATTCCTGAAGAAATTACAATACTTGGTCTTGCTGCACTGGGTGGTTATAGTTTTCTCTGAACTTTCTTTTTTTTTTTTTCCAGAACTGGGGATTGAACTCAGGCCCTTGCACTTGCCAGGCAAGCACTTATTCTACTGAATTGTCTCCCCAACCCCTCTTTCTGAACTTCCATAGGAATATAAAATAGTGTCTCCAGAGTATCTGCTCAATTCCAGAGATATTTCCCCTTGCCCCACAGCATAAAAACAGCCCAACTTCCCATCAGAAGTAGAATCAATCACACAAGATAGCACAGTAAGCCAACTTTATGCCAGTCAGCTCAGTGGCACAAGAAGCTCAAAGTGGCCAGTGGCCAGGCTCAGCTCCCAGGTTAATGGAACTGCTGCTATGCCGCCAGTACAAGCACTTCAAGAACCAAGACCATCTCTAAAGCGGCAGAGCACAAGTTGAGAGAGCTGGAGTCCAAATTTTGACAATGAGTCATTAGAGTTAGTAATAAGAGGATCCAATCCTATTTTCTTCCCCTAATTCATTGACTTTGAATTAGGAGAAATCAATCCTATTGACTTCCCCCAATTCAAAGCCTCGTAAGGTGTTGCTGACTGAATGTATCTGTTGTGTCCTGGAAAACATCTTCTCCTTGCAAAGTGTTGCCATCCAGTGGTACCACAGCTGAGTGTCCATAGGGCCATCCCGTGCTCCTCTCAGACCAACTACCTCCGAGTGATGGGGAGCATATTGAGCCAGTAAATTTCTTGAGTTCTAGTCCAGTGCTGTAATTTGTTTGGTATTGCATCAGTTTTCAGGTCAGCAGCAATGCAATGAGGAATAGAATCAAGAGGAATAAAGCATTCCGTAGGTCCACACAGGGTAATTTTTTCAAAAGCATAATACAGCTTTTTTTTTTTTTTTTTTTTGGTAGAACCAGGGATTGAACTCAGGCCCTTGCGCTTGCCAGGCAAGTGCTTATTCTACTGAGCTATCTCCCCAGCCCCCCAAAAGCATAATACATAGGAAAGGCAAACATATATCTAATTCTGCCCATTGGGAGGATCTCCCATAAGCACTGTCCCTTAGGGTCACTCTCAAGTCTGCTTTAGCTGGTGCCAGGCCAGCATGCTCTGAGAACCATTTGTAACCAGGCCTGAGCTATCTCTTTCTTACTAAAGTGGACAGTGAGTGTCCTGTGAACCCAAAATTAAGAATGAGAAGAAGCATTTTAATAGGAACCTGAAGCTCAAGCAACTTATTTGTACTTTTGGGATTCTTTTTTTTTTTTTTTTTGGTGGAACCAGAGATTGAACTCAGGCCCTTACACTTGCCAGGGAAGCGCTTATTTCACTGAGCCACCTCCCCGGCCCCTGGGATTCCTTAAAGCCCAATCTTACACACATTACATCCACTCTTTTTTTATTTATTTATTTATTTATTTATTTATTTATGTGTGTGTGCGTGTGCGCGTGTGGCCAGTTCAGCCCACCAGGGGGCGGGGCCGGCTGGCATATGGTGCTGGGGGATTGTTCTAAGCTTGTTCTAAGTAGGTGTCTTAGACCACTGAGCCATCTCACCAGCCCATCCACTCTCGATAGAGTGCTATTTTGCATGCCTGCCAGAAGACTTCCAGGGTCAAATAAGAGGATCATAGTGTATGATTTGAGCTTAAGTTAAAAGTAAGACCTTCTCCTGTTATTCAAACATGCAGTGTCTTCTTAGGTCTAATAGCAAAGCAAAAGTTATTTTACACAAAGAGAGAGAACAGCTATTTTGAGAAAAGGTCTGTCCTGTGATTCACCTATAGCAGTGATGTATGATCTGTGGCACACAAATTGTTTTTCTTTTATGACAAAAGATAATGTATGGGTTGTTATTTCTAAACTAAAACCTCAGAATTGAGGATCAACCACTATGCTAGTACCTTGCAATAAATGAGCAGGTTTTGGGTTAGTTTGGGAAATTGTCTTTAAAAGGTTTGCCATTGCTGACCTACAGGGTCTTTCCAAGGGCTTCATACAGAATCTTTGTCATAGACATTTTATTTTATTTACTTACTTTTTGTCTTTTTAAGACAGGGTCTCGCCATACAGTTCAGACTTACCTTCAACTTGTTTTGTAGACTAGGCTGGTCTCTAACTCATGGCAATTTTCCTGCCTCAGCCTCCTGAGTGCTGGGATTACATGCATGCATCACCATGCCCAACCTGTCACAGACATTTTTAAAGCCAGTACATCTCCTGGCTCAAAGGGCTCAAGGGTCATAGGAGTTGTCATGCAGTTTGGGCCTAAAGAGATTTCTAGACTCCAGTCAAAATAGGAACCCCAGGCTGGTCAGACAGCTCAGCAGACTAAAGGGCTTACTTAGGCAGAGCGCAGTGGCTAGGGTTCAATCCCGGTGTAATCCCAGGACTTGGGAAGCTGAAAACAGGAGAATCACTGCAAGTCTGATCTGTGTAGTGAGACCCTTGGTGCTACTTTGGCCTTCTCAGTTTTTTTTTTTTTTTTTTTTTTTTTTATCCTAAATAGGAAGCCCAATTAAATGCTGTGCTTCTTTCCTTAGGATAGGAAAGGGCTAGATGCAACAACTTGTTCTTTACCCTCAGAGATGTACCTTTCTCACATCCCCAGAACAGAGGAGGCAGTCGCTAAGATGGACTCTCCTCTCAGGAACATGCTCTTGCTCCTGAGGGTCTAAGAAATGTATTTCTCACTCTGGTTATTTGCTACTTCTGGCTCATTAAAACCAGTCAACAAGAAGTCACTTCAGCAAATGACTTCAGTGATAATCTTGTGGAATGGAGAGGCAATCAATGTCTTTTCAGATCTGATTATGATAGAAGTGTGGACAGTTGATAAGACTTGAGATAGGATAGTGAAGACACAGTGCTGGCCCTGCCAGTCAAATGTTTGCATTGAATCCTTTTGGTCCTTCCTTTAAAACCTTTATGGTTGCATTATTCTCTGCTTCCCTATAAAAATTTGAAATTTCCTTTAGTTTATTATTTTGGCAGGTGTAAAATCAAGGACTTCTTCCTGACTTTTTTTTTTTTTTTTTTAGGACAGGGTCCACAGGGTCTACAGGGACTCTTAGTGATCCTCCTATTTACAGCCTCCCAAGTGCTGGGATTACAGGCGTGCACCACCAAGCCCAGTCTCAATCATTGTCTCAGAGCACTCCGGGGGCAGCGCTGGCATGGCAGCTTCCTGACTTTTTCTATCATAAAAGACCTCACTGTCATTTGGGGATTCTATCATTTTCTGAAGATGAACATTCCTCTTCTTCTTCTTCTTCTTGTTCTTCTTCTTCTTGTTCTTCTTCTTCTTCTTCTTCTTCTTCTTCTTCTTCTTCTTCTTCTTCTTCTTCCTCCTCCTCCTCCTCCTCCTCCTCCTCCT
>NW_004524588.1:2048751-2056941 GCF_000260255.1 Octodon degus
TCCTCCTCCTCCTCCTCCTCTTCTTCCTCCTCCTCTTCCTCTTCTTCTTCTTCTTCGATGGTACCAGGAATCAAACTCAAGACCTTGCACTTGCCAGGCAGGCACTTACACCACTGAGCTATATCCCTGGCCCCATCCCTGACTTCTTAAAGGCCTGCTCTGGACTACTGCACACTGATGATCTGGACTCTGTGCGTGTTCAGAGCCAATGTGCCATTTTTCTCCCAATTCTGACTACTTCTCCTCCCATAAATGTGCAATCGCAATGATTAGTGGGCACAGGTATATCTGGGAAGAGTAGGCAGAAGATTTATAGTTTTCTGTGTTGTAATATACCCACATGGTTCTCTAAGGGGCCTGGCTTCCCTTTAATTCAAAAGGTTCTGTGTCTATCATCTAGATCAAATCTGGGGAAAAGTTGAAGATTTGGGACTGGCTGTTGCAGATTTGAATCAGACTTCTTTATTTCAGACTTAAGAGAATGTTTGTATATACAGATCAAGTAAGATTTTAGTAGACCCCATTTATTTCAGTGCTAGCCATATAAGAATAAATCAGCCAGTGGCGAACTTCAAACCAGTCTGAAGATCACTTTATCTCTGCTGTCCATTGTGCCAACCATGTTCTCTTTGTCTATGCTTGCTAAGACAGCTGGGCTATGTCATGTGCTACCTAGCGCTCCAGGGTCCCACCCTCCCCAGGGAACAGAGGAAAGCTAGTGTACAGCAGCACCAATGGTTCACAGAGCAGGGCTACTACAGAACTCCATAAGGATGCAGGCAGTTGCTTCAATGATGCAGTTCTTACAGCTTTGATGATGGGAGTGTCTTCTGAACGCTCCCAGGTTATAATTAGTGGGTGGCTGAGCAGTTCTTACACAATGAATTTGCTCCAGTGTGTTAACTCCTTATCTTTTGAATGCCTTCTATTTATAGTAATATGAGATGAATTATGAAAGAGGTGGTTTTCAGGTACTACTTGACAGAAAAACAAAGAGTTTTATAGTTTGGGTGTGTATATAGAATTTTGTATAATATAGGACAAGGGTTAAGGATAGAAATGGAAGTAACAAAATGAGGGATTTGTGATGGTTAATTTTATGTCTCAATCTGACCGGGCTAAGCAATACCCAGATAACTGGTAAAACATTATTTCTGGGTGTGGCTGTGAAGATGTGCCAAAAAATATCAGTTGACTGAGTAAAGAAAATTCCCCCCTCATCAATGAGAGTGACCATTATCTAATTCATTGAGGGCCTAAATAGAACAAAAAGTAGAGGAAGGCCAGATTCTTTCTCTTCTTGAGCTGGAACATTGTCTTCTTTTGCCTTCAGACATTGGAACTCAAGGTTCTCAGGCTTTGGATTGAAACTCACACTACTGGCTTGCCTGGTTCTCAGACCTTAATTCTGGGACTGAATTACACCACTGCTTTCTTGGTTTTCCAGGTTGTGGCTGGCATATCCATGCTCTGTGAGCCAATTCCCTAAGAATCAGCTCTTGCATGCATCTCTCTCTGTGTATATCCTAGTTTCTGTTTCTGTGGAGAAGTCTAATACAGGATTTTAACAGAAGTGACTCAATATTAACAGTTGATGAACTACAGAAGGTTGGTGGTAGAAAAGAGAAATGACAACAATCCAAACCATGGAGTTACTGCTTCTGGAAAGACAAGAGGTGGAAACATAGAATGGACTCTGGGTGTAAAACAGAAATATTTGGGAACAGGTAATCTACTTGGCACCAAAAAAAGCAGTATACCAAAAATTATTTTGGAGTTCATTCCTTTAAAGGTTGATAATTTGGGGGCATTAATAAGGAAGACGAGGAAGCCATAAAAAGGAACATGGAAGAGAACAGTTTGAAGGGTAGGTGGAAAAAGATGTGATGAGGTCCTGAAAAATTCTAAAATACAGCGCTGATCATATGTAAAGATGATTAGCAAATAAAGTGACTATCATGTGACTACTTGGCTACCTTGATCCATATTCCCAGAATCCTCTGTCCTTTACCTCTCCCCTTAGCTTAGCCCTGAGAAAGTGACTTGTGTGATTTAGAGGGTAGAAATGAAGCAGCAGACACTCTGTAGTCCACATGCATGGTCACTTATGTTGGCTCCCCCATTGGTGTGAGGCGTGGACAGCCCACGACTGCCCCTCATTAGCAGAGCCCTTCTCCAGTTTCTGCAGCTCTTGGAGCAGGCATGTGTTTACTTCTGAGACAAAGGACCTCAGGTTGTGTGAACACCTTGGACATGAGGTCTGAGGCAGTCAGAGCAGACCGGGGTTATAGCCCATCCTCGTGGGCTGTAGCTTCTGCTCTTCACTTCCTGCTTGTTCTCAACTACACCCACTTTCAATCCACCTTCTCTTCTTCAATGCCTGCCTTATAATATAGATCTTTACTCTAAACTTGCAGTCAGAGAAACACGCAAACGCACACACACACACACACACACACACACACACACACTTTTCTTCTGTAATTGTGTCCTGAAAATGAAACAAACAATATAAAGCAGTTTATGGCACTGATGTTCAACATTTTAAAGTCCACTTCTTACATGAATAAGCATAGCATTTCTTCTTTTCCTTTGCTAACTGCTATAATAGGATCTTCTTAAAGAAGAATGCCCTTAAGATATGCACTTAATTGTATATACCAACTTCCCAGAATAAACCCCACCAATATATAATAATAACAAGCACTAATAAAATAAAACATAGAAAAAAGAGGCATGCCCATTAGACTGGGGAATTTTTGATTTGATACAAAGAATGCTTATTACATATATAGCTTGTATTTCTTTTAAATGTTATTTTCATCTTTCTTTCTTTCTTTTCTTTTGCAGTACCAAGGATTGAACTCAGGACCCTGTGCTTGCCAGGCAAGCATTTATTCTACTGAGCTATCTCCTTGTGCTCTCATCTTTCAAATATAACATTAAATTATCACATTGGCTATATTTTACAGTGAAACCCAAGTACTTCCACATATGCTTAAATGTATATTGGCTTCCACTCTGCACCTCCCCTTCATTCCTTTGAAGCATAATGATTGGAGATGAAGATCCTCATGCTGTTTGTAGGTAGAGAGTCAAAAGAGACCATAATTCACCCCCTAACACCCAGAACAAACCAGGTAATCTACATAATTATAGTTTGTTTTGCTTTTAAAGAAAACCATCAAGGAAATGAAAGCACAGTGAAACATAAAGTGGATCAGAATTCAGAGAATGATAGTGTTTTGTAGCACTACAGGCTATGTGGTGGGCCTCAGCCCTGACTGGTGTGGAAGGGAAGAAGAATCCACCATATTTGATGATGAGAAATCAGTCTAATTTAAATAAATTTTAATGGCTGATAAAACAGGGCTGATGTGACAGATCAGAATCCAAAGAAGCTCTAAGCAAGGAGCTAAATCATATTACTTCACAGTTATTTTTCATTGATACGCACTAGCTTTGGGGCAGATCTACAGAAGCAAGGCAGTGAAGAAGATGAGAGAGAACCTCTCAGAGGTCCACTGGCTTTTCAGGTAAGGACTTGTACAGGGGTAAAAATTCTAGCACTCCAGGTCTTCACTTGAGGAAGACTAGGGGCAGTAGGTGAGAGCAGGAGGAAGATGTCCCTCTAAGACTTGACAAGGAAGACATCCATCAGGGATCTAAGATAATATCTGCTTATATGAAAAATCCTAATCTCATCTTTGAGATAACTGAGGCCAGTGGTAAATTCAATCAAACCAAAGCTGTTCACAAAGCCCACACCCAGATCAGTTGCAGATCATATTGACTCAGCCCCAACTGTAGTGGCCTGATAGAAGATTTTGGGGGAAAATATTTAATTCATTATCTAGTGTACTTGTACATACATGTTTGCCGCAGTCAATCATATTAAGACAAATACACATACACGCGTGCGCATGCACACATACAGAAAGGCAAGAAAACGTATGACTGTTATTAAACATTCAATGGGTTTGGAAATTGGCTTTAGCTACAGACTTAACATTGTCCCTTCGTGAGGTCAACCTAAAACTACAAGGCAAAAGAGAGCTCATAAGCAAAATGGACCATTTTGATATAGCTAGGTTTCTTAAATCACAAATAATGTTGAGCTGTATTACACACTTCCTACATTGTCATCAGCTAAAAATAACAGGCAAGAGCTCCATTCCTATGTAAATCTGTGGTAGTCTTATTTTTCTGAACTCAAGTTGCAGTTCCAACAGTGCCTTTTGGGTTCCAATGGCAGTGCTAGGGGAGTTTTCATATCTAAAATCCACTTAACTGTGCAAATGGAGGGAACTCTACCTAACCTCCAACCGGATGTGAGTAATCTGCAGTGTACTGGCATCCTAAGGGGGATGGAGAGAATTTATAGAATTCTAACAGAATTTTAGAACTGCCTTCTACTTTATTTTCTTTCTTTCTTTCTTTCTTTTTTTTTGGTGAAACCAGGGGTTGAACTCAGGCCACTGCGCTTGCCAGGGAAGCACTTATTCTATTGAGCCATCTCCCCAGTCCTAGAACTGCCTTCTAAGCACTAAATGTGCTCATGTGAAATCCTATGTCCACGTATTCATATCAATATGTGGCAGTATCCATGAGAGGACAAAAGATATTTTCAAAAATGAAATATATGCAATCTCATCTAATATGAGATGTTTGCAGTCCTTTTTTTTTTTTTTTTTTAGGAACCAGGGATTGAACTCAAGCCCTTGTGTTTGCCAGGGAAGCACTTATTCCACTGAGCCATCTCCCAGGGCCCCTGCAGTCCATTTTGATGACAGAGGAAACTTACTTTTTTTAAAAATTTTTGCAGGGGTGGGGTACCAAGAGTTGAACTCTTGTCAGGTAGGTGATGTGCTACTATGCTCAATCCCTAGCCTCTACTTACTTTGAACCCCAAGTAAGTGAAATGTTATTGCTCCCAAAGGAACTCATTCCTTGATCATTAGATCTACATTAGATTGTCTTTTTTAAAAAAAATGTATTTAGGACAGGGTCTACAGGGTCTCACTACACAGATCGGACTCAGTGATTCTCTTGTTTTCAGCCTCCCAAGTGCTGGGGTTATAGGCTCACACCTCCACACCCAGGCTTAATCACCATCTCAGCTTACCCCAGGGGGCAGGCCAACATGGCAAGCTGGGGATCAAACCCTGGCCTAGTCTGCTGGGTTATCTGGCCAGTGTAAATTCTCATTTTTATTAAGCTTCACCTTTTATAATGAAAATCATGGATTTTTCCCCCTTTTGTTAAGTACTACATAATAATGTAGTTTTGCCTCTCAGCCAACAAAGCCCAAAACATTTGCTATTAAGCCCTTTGTGGAGATTATAATCCCCTGATCTAAACACAGTTTTTGCTATATCTGCTACTGTGTATTTTATTTATTTGTTTTATATTTTAAGGAAGGGTCTACAGGGTGTTCAGGGTCTCACTACTAGATTGGACTTGTGGGATTACAGGCATGCACCACCACGCCCAGTTTTGGTGGCCTACAAGGCGTGCCAGAGGTTCTGGGGATAGCATGGCATGTGGTACTGGGGATCCAACCCAGGTTCTTGTGCTTGCCAAGCAGGCACTTAGACCACCAAGCTATCTCCTCAGCTCCTATTCTTGCTTTCTCTTTGTTTTCTCCAGAGTGTTGCTATGTAGTTCAGTCTGGTCTTAAACTGACTAGGAAGTCGAGGCTGGCTTTGAACCCATGACCATCCTTATCTCAGCCTCCTGAGTGCTAGGATTAAAGATATATGCTGCTATGCTGGGCTGTATTTTGTTTCGGAAACCACACTCAACCTGCTACTTCTATGAATCACTTAGAGAAGGTAGAGAGGAGTTTGGAATGGAAATTGAAAGTTAACTTAGACCTGAGGTTAAATAGTAATTGTATTGAGCATTGATTGAACACATTATTGGTGGCATTCTTTTAAGGAAGCACTTTGTACAGTCCACAGTTTCAGTTACCTATGATCAAGTATGAACTGAAAATATTAAATGGAAAATTTCAGAAATAAACAATTTATAAATTTTAAATAACTTTTATTAGAGTATGTTATAATGGTTTCATTAGCTGTTCTTACCTTCTTAATGTGCTTAGTTTATAAATTAACTTTATCATACATATGCATATGAGAAAACTATATACGGGGCTCAGTACCTATGTGTGTTTCAGGCATCCACTGGAGGTCTTGGAATGTCCCCCCTTAAATAAAACTGCTATACCTATTTTTTCATTTATTTTTTTTTTTTTTTTTTTTTTTTTTTTTTTGGCACGACCGGGGATTGAACTCAGACCCTTGCGCCTGCTAGGGAAGCGCTTATTCCACTGAGCCATCTCCCTGGCCCCTATTTTTTCATTTAATATGAGCATCTGTTTAGATAGGTGCTGTCCCTCCACCCCATTTCACAGAAGTTTAGAGAGTGAATTTTCAGAGCAAAAGAGGTGAGGGTTTATAATATTTAACTCAGTAACAAGACAGTAGAACCAATGTCTACAGGTATTTGTTAAAAGGAACAAAGGTAGATTAGATAATTTTGAGTGAGGTCAAACGTGGAGGAATTGGTTTGGCAAGACAGCTGTGTTGAGGGGATAGGATCACCAGGCAGCCAAAACTATGAGGCTCCTGGGGGCTCACACAAGAAGAGTGTGCCCACTCCCAAACATTTTAACGGATACATTTTGGTTTAGAGCGTTATGACGAGTGCGAGAGCAAAAGTATTGTTTGTAAAAGTCAGAACACATTTTATAACGCAGAGAAATGAAGGGAAGAAGGCAGGTCAAATGCACACGGGGGTGAACAGGATCTGGGAAATCCATCCAGGCCTGGTGCAGAGAACGTGTGGATTCACACACATTTGTAAAACATTGCTATCAAAAGACAGGCTCACGACACATTTACTTTTTCTATTGCCCACCCACTCACAAGCCCCTATGTCTGTCGGCAAGGTTTAGAATGTAAACACAACTACAATGTCTTCAGTGTTCTGCGGTGGGCATTCCGGAGGATGCCAAGAGCCGAAATAACTATTCAAATCCGAGTGATGGAGCCCTAGGGAAGGATTGGAAGCCCCCCGTCTTTCCCTACAGACCCCGCCCGGACAGAGTCCCAGGGCCGTCCCGTGCACCTACTGCCAAGTCGGGAAGCGTCCTGGGCAGGATGCCACCCGCAGGGACGCGTCCCGTCAACTTTGCAGGCGAGACCCCCGCCGCGCTTGGTAGCGGCCGCTATTGCTTTAAATGGGCAGGAGACGAGGACGCGGGAGGAGCGGGGTCAGGAAAAGGAACCCGGCTGCTCCGATAACTGCCCGGCAGGCAGCTTCCTTCCCCGAGCGCGTGCTCCACTGGGGAAGCGCCCGCAGCTCGAGCCGGCGCCCCCTTTCCTCGGGGCGCCCCCTTCCCGGGAACCCCCTACCCCAGCGTCTGCCGCGCGGCCCGGCTGCCCCGGCTTTGTCTCGGGCGTCGCGCTCGGGCGCTCGCTCCCTACATTTCCCCTTGTGCAGTCTGTAACCCGAGCTCCCATTTCCTGGTGGATTCTCTTAAAGAGGCAGCGGTCGCGAAGCAGAACAAAGGCTATTGTTTTATTTCCTCCTTCGGATTCCGCGTCTTTCCCGGAATGCCCCTTCCTAGGTCACTATTCTGGTTGCATCTACGCTTAGGGAAACAACCCTACCAGCAAAAATATGTAAAAGCCCTCGTGCAATTCAGTGCATCTAAAGAGCGAGGTAGGGGAGGCGGGAGGAGTTGCATAAAACCTGTTTTGCGGTTTCTTGGGCCGCGGTGCAACGTTTTTTAAAGGTGTCTTCCTCCAGGCCGGGAGCCCCAGCTCGGCCTGCGGGGGGCTCGCGGCGTAGCGGGCGCAGGGCCGACCCCCGGGGGTGGCGGGCACCGTGCGCCCCGCGCGGCCCGGCCCGCGCCCCGGTTTCCGCGCCCGCCCCTCCCCCGCCGGCTTTTATTTCCCGGTGCCGGGCTGTAACCGGAGCGTTTATTTCCTGGTGGCTCCTTTAAGAGGCTGAGCTCAGTGCTGGGAATTCACGTCAGTTTCTGCACTGAAACTCTCAAGATCAATGAGCAAAGCGCTTTCTCAGTTCTGCCTTTCAGTTTCTCTCTTCCAGGAAGGAAAACATTCGAGAGAGCGAGGGAGCGCGGCGGGAGGCGGGGGGCGGGCGCGCCGGCCGGGTGGG
>NW_004524588.1:2057084-2064022 GCF_000260255.1 Octodon degus
CCCCAGAAATGCTGCAAGAAACTTCTTAAATGACCGCGTCCGGCTGCCCGTGGAGCGTTTCTGGGTTGGGGAGAGGAAAGGAAAGTGGAAAAAAACTGAGAACTTCCTGATCCCTCTCGCTGTGAGACATGTCTGAGACTCCTGCTCAGTGTAGCATTAAGGTAAAGATCTGCTCCTCTCCTCTCGGTGGTCGGGAAGCTGGAGCCGCACCGGCGGGGCAGTCGTGCCGGGCTCTTCTCGGAGTGGGCTGTCGCCGGTGCTCTGCTCGCGGTGCATTATTTGGGGCGCGAGCGGAGGATGCAGCTCCCCGCCGCGGCGGCTGTACCCTTTAGTGTAACCTTGCTGTTCCCCCCACCCGCGCGAGCCCCGGGTCGGCTCCTCGGCCCCCACCCCACCCCACCCCCTTTCTTTTGACAATGAAATGCCCGTCACAATTGGCTGCGAGGAACCCGGGTTGTCTCCGGCTCTGTAAGTCACTCCCGTAATTAGTGCGCTTACAAAAACCCTGCTCCCCATTCCTACACCCGACATGTGACTGAAATCTAACTTTTGTTCCCAAGGGGTGGTCTCCTTAGGAAAAAAGTTCTCCAGCCCCTACTGGGGATGGGATCCTTTCCTTTTAGATTTTTGAAAAAAGGATTCCTCGGGTTTGAGCACACAGGAACACCCCCCACCATCCCATTGTAGTTGCATTTTCAGTCGCAGAGACAGTCTTGGTATCAGTTTTTCCTGGCCACTGTACAATTAATTTTTTTTTTTTAACCAAGGTGAATAAAGTTGCTGAATAGCGATTTTACTTCATTGCATATGAAAGTTGAGCAGTCTCAAAAGTAGAAAACTCCTGTGATGCAGGGAGGGAAAGAGGTGACCAGGCAGTATGACCTTCTCTGTTTGACAGTGCATAGAGGGTATCTAAGAGCGGCAGTCAGCGCCCTGGCCAAGTTCTGCAGTATTGTAAGTGCAGGGTAGACATTTCCAAACACGGTACCAGTACTGGGCTTCTAAATCTATAGAGATATAGACGGTTACTGTAAAGTTTGCTACCATTGGGAGGCAGGGTGATCCTGCGGCTCCCACAATTATTTTTCCATCCACGCACTTATGTTGCACAGTGTCGCGGGCCCCTCCCGACCTCGGTGGAAGTTTCTGCTTGCGTGAGCCGCCGAAGTTTGCTTTTGCTTTGGCCTGTGTGATGCGTGTTCCTTGGATGGACTCTGAAGAAACCAGGGACATAGAACCTGTTTTCCTTCTCTGTGGGGAGTTAGAAAAATCTTTCCTGTTTTAACACCGTTTTTTTCAAGTAGGATGTATGTAGGAGAAAGGCAGTATTTTTTTTTTTTTAATCGCACTTGCTTACTAGATTTTCATAATTAGAATCAGATTTCAGTGTTTCTTATCAGGAAAGATGGTTATGGGGCTTGAAGTAAGGCCAGCATAAATGCAAAAGGTGGGTAGGGTTTCTTTGTATTTGCTTCGTGAAAATACAGGGTAGAACTTCTGGGCTTCTGAGTTTGTATCTATCTGGGGGTAGCCTTGAGGGGAGTGCCACAGTTAAGAACTTAGGACGCATCAAAACCAGTTTTTTGTGTGATATGGCTTAGATTCTGTATTCAGTTCAGGAAAATTCTGTGGTGTAGATAATCAAATTTATTTGACACTTTGTAATGAAAGCAAAGGTAGCAAAATAATAGAAGATTCAATCAGTAAATTATATCGGGCTTGATAGCAGTAAACCCAACATTAGGAAAATCTGGACCAGATGCAGTGCAGAAACTTAAGGGTGATAACAAGGAGCAAGAACCTACCCCTGTGACTTCTCCTACCTCTTCTGCTGCAGCCCACTGTGCTGAGGGGCTGAGGGCTCTGTGCTGCAGACAAAAGTGCTGCTGAATGGTCCGTTTCATTGTACTCAAGTGGAAAAAGAATACAGCAGTTCCTTTCTTTACATAGTCAGAACCAGGCACAAGCCCCAAAAGACACTTTCTTCAAGCTGACTTAAGAATTGCATCTATAATTTGCATATCATTGTTTTCTTATGGCTTCCACTCTCAGTCTTGTCTTTGTGTGTGTGTGTGTGTGTGTGTGTCCCGTGCCCTTGCTCAAGTGAGGCACACACATTACCTCCTGAGTTCTACCCCAGATCCCCTGTTCTTTTTGCATGGCTCTTCTCATTATCATCGTATATTCTGTGTAATTAAAATTAAAATATTCTGTGTAATTAAAATAAAATAATTCTCTTATTGCTCATCAGTCAGGAAAGTAACACTTTTACTTTGGATTGTTCTTATGGAACCAGTATGTGAATATTGACCTGGATTCTCGGTGTGATGTTTAGGTACACAGATGTGACAAGTATGTTTCCATGAAGTTTGTTAAATTTGTGACGTTCCAATAATAAGCACAGGAGATCAAGGACCAGGATTATTCCCGGTCATCCGAAAATGCTTGGGTCACGTGTGCTGTGTTTCATTTAGTCCTTGGGACATGGTACAGTGACAGCATAATGAAAGATGTTTGCCGGTAACTTGCAAACAAGTAGCTTGCTTCCCGAGTCCAGGGATTGTTTCTAGAGCCCAGTCAGTAAGCAGTGAACTTTTTTGTGGAGAGGAGATGGTTGTCAGTCTGTCAGGGATGAGCCGATAAACCCGATGCCCTGAAGATGTGTGACTCAGAATGTTCTTTGTGTCCGTGGAAAGGCTTCTGTCTTTTCTCCACCCCTGAAACCTTCCTCAAACCCTCCTTGCTCCCTTTCCTGCCCCATCAGCTGCTGGTCATCGGGTAGTAAATTCCTAAGCTGCTGGTGAGCACTCGGCAGCAGCCTTCAGCAGGGAGGAATACTTTGTTTATTTCTGAATAGTGTTTGTTCTGCCAAAATAGTGTCTGATTTGGGTGGAGCTTACAAGGTAAAAGCTTCTGAATTGATCAGTCAGTGACACCTTTGTAAACATTGCTTTCCTGCTGGTTGTTGAGAACAACTGTCTGATGAAGACTTTTTTGTATCTCTTTTGCACTTTATAAGCATCTTCCCCTAACCCAGTGAAGTTACCATCAAACACCCTTTTTCCTGAGGAACCAGGTTGACTAGCCCAAGGTCATCCAGGCTAACCCTGCGCCTCGTTTAATTCTCTGCGCTGAGCCCCTTTACATGCGATGCACTCTCTCATAATGAGAGTTTTAACGCTTCAGTTCCTGATTATCTGGGGCTATTTGAATGTAAGGACAGGATCTAATCTATTTATAAAAAGTCAAATGTTTTTTCAGAGGATTGTGCTGGTTGCAGGCAGAAGGAAGAGACTCTTTCCCTTCATCAGCCTTTACCTTGCAGTTACCTGGTTCATTTTAAATTTAGCCAAGTTGCCACAGAAAGTGGTTATGGCCCGGCCGACACAGTCCTTTGCAAAGCATGGCATCATGCTTTTGTTGGCCAGGCCGAAGTAGGATACAAAATCTAGTTGCATAATGTTGCAGGCTCTGTCTTTCCCTACCCGCCTTAATGGTTGGCTTTCTTAGCAGAATGAAATCTTTTGAAAGAAAGCTTGTTACTAAGTGGAAGACTGCCTAGCTCTTGCCTGCTGGATTCCCAACTCCTAGGGCTTAATGTTGGTTATCTTGGTGTCCTAGGACCTTGCTTGGAAGCTGGCATAGACATGTTTATGTCATGTGAGCTGTGGAGAAGGTGAATGGCCTTTCTTTGGGGTGATGTAACACCTTCATCTATTGACCTGCATGAAGCATGTTGTAGGGCCACCCAACTCCTCCAGAAGACTGTACTTTCTGTGGCCACTTTCTAATAATTATCATTGATAAGATAACAATGTGTTAGTGTTTTGCCCACATTCCCAGAGATTGCTTTCATGTCTAAGTAAGCAAAAAAGAATTGAATAGGAGATAGAACAAAGGAGTTTGAGAAATTTTGTAAAGGGGTCATATTAGTACTTAGAAGTTTTCATTAGTTCCTCCAGTTCCTCTGACAGTAGCATCAGAGAACTCTCGAACTTTCAGCCAAGAGATCTTAGAGATCCTCAGGGCAAACCTCTTGCCTTAACAGACAAGCACTAACGCGGTTTGCTTTAGCCATGAGCAGCTAAGGCTGGTTGGAAGGAACACAGGATCTCAGCCCATCATCCCTCATTCTCTGGGTTCATAATGCATCTATAAAAGGCCAAAGAAATTCGATCCCATAGACTTAACTCTCTGAGGCACTTCCTAGTGTGGTCCATTTTAATCCCAAGCCAGCTGGTCTCGGGGCATGGAGGTGTGTGCTGAGGAAGATGTGTGGGGGCGCCTTGGGCTGCCAGGGCCTTGTCAAGGGTGAGTGGAGGAAGGAGTGGGAGGTGTAAGGATGAGGGAAGAAGGACCCGATGGGCTTGTGTTTGCACTATAATTTACAGCAACTATTATTACAATTATTATTTGCATGGGGGGGGTGAATGAAGAGCCTGGCAGTTCTGCTTTGGTACCTGCTGTCAGATCCCTTGGAAAAATCCTTGAGTGGGCTATGGGCTCTTTTATCCTGGCTCAGCCAAACCTATTTATACTTTCATTTATGTGTAGCAAGCTTCTTGTTTATGAAGCAAAAGCTATGGCTGTGGCAGCTGGTCCTAGAGAAGTTGCTATGGAAAGTATCCTCCTTAGGGTAGGTAAGGCAAGGGGAAAGGTAGCCCAGACTTGAGTACCAGAAATAGGAGGAGCCAAGATAGATTCTGTAGCTGTCCTTGGCACTGCATTTGCTCCTCCAGAGAAAGGGCAGTGGGCAAGGCTTGCTGGGAGTGATTTGAAGAGCAGATTTTTTTCACAGTAGACCCTTGCTATTTCGTGGTTTGACTTTTGTGCACTCACCATTTTGCGGATTTTTAAGAAACATTAATCTAAATCATTTATTACAGATTTTTCACAATATCACGGGATTTTGCAGTATTGTACAGTGTACGTATGTTGTTAAAATTACTTAGGTTTATGAGTTTAGAAAATGGTTAAGGACATTAGAAGAGTTTTTAAAAGTGTGGGAAAGGTTTATAAGAATGTGGGAAGGGTTTATAAAGCTTTAAAGTATGTATACCTACTAAAATAAATACAGCATGGCTACTTCGCTGATTCTTCACTTGTCGCGAGAGTGTTTGGAACGGGACCTTCGCAACAAGGAAGGGACTGCCCTGTCACCAACTTTTACAGCTCAGGCTTTGGCATGGACTCCCAGCTGAGGGACTTGATGTCAAGTGAAGCCCCCTAAGGTGTGCGCTATTGAGTGACATGTTTTTCTCTCTGAATGCCATTTCCGAAGTGGCGTTGGAGCTTGTTCTCAGGCAGGGTCCATCTGCTCTGTATTCCTTGTTGCTGTGTGGCAGGAGCTCATCTGTGTGTCCTTGTTAAACAGGAGTGTAAGTTTCCCTGAGGTTCCCATGCCAAGAGGGGCCCAGCTGGGAGACTTCACTCGGAACCGAGTATGTGGGGGAGAAAGGCTAGACTATGTGTGCAAGAAGCTAGAATTATAGCCTATTAAACAACACGCACATTTTCATTGATTTTTCTGAACATACAGGAACCAGACTAATAAAGCGGCACTCGCTGGAGCATCTCCAGATGAGCTTCAATGAGTAGACAAAAATGACTCGAGTTTCCCGTCATTCATTGGGCAAGAGGGAATGGTACCATGTGCTGGAAACTGCTTCTGTACTGTCGAAACAGTACCATAAATCTATTATTTGCTGTACTAATTTGCTGAGTAACCCTTTCATCCTAGTGAGAATATGGTTCAGCCTGATTATGTCGCAGCAGCGTAGAATCCTCAGAGCATGGGTGGGAGGCTGATGTGGAGGTCCTCACCACATGCGAAGTGTGGGTTCTCCCTGGCATAACTACATACGTAGTCCTGTTGGCGGTGCTTATGGGAAACTGGAACACTTGCTTTTTTGGAACCTTCTGAAGTCTACATAATTGAAAATGTTTGACTGCTGTAGATAGCCACTGTATGGGGATGTAGGGGTCACTAGGTGCTTTCTTCTCCTTTTCCTCCCTCCTCTTCCTCTTCTTCCTTTTGCTCTTTTCCTCCTCTTTTCTCCTCTCTTCCTCTTCCCTCCTTCACTATTACCACATCCTTTCTTATTGAATATTAACACCTGCTGGTCCTTGTGCTGAGTGGTTTATCTGCATGACCTTGATTTTTTTTTCTTTACAACTCTATCCAGGAAGTGGTTTTTCTCCCTATTTTACAAGTGAGAAAAGGGAAATGCAGAGAGGTGAAGTGATGCGTTGGCCTCAGATCCCCCAGGCTGCAAGCAGGTCGTCAAGACCCAGAGTCCTCCCCATGGGACTGCAATTCGTGAACATTTTTCATGACTCTTAAGATACTGTACAGTCATCTCCATGAGGAAAGTTAGGCAACTCTGAGTGATGGAGGTGGGGGACCATCACTAGAGTGGAGGCAGGGTGGAGCTGGCCCAGAGCCTAGCAGGGTCGTACTTTTCCTTCCCTGGCTGGTGTCTGATGAAGGCAGCATTGCCCAGGTACAGGAGGCCCAGCAAGGTGCTCACACGAGCAACCCAGCTTGCAATAACTGCCTGCTTTCTATTTTTGCACCAGTCCCTACTATTCTCCAGTGCTGTGTTATCTTGGAGTGGGTTTCATTTTGAGTCCTTGTGCTTCACTCAGAAACATTCTTTTCCTTCTCTGCTTTTCTCTTATTTCCCCCAGTGTCTGATTACTCCTTTATTAGGTCATTCGGTGTCTGAGAGGTTGTGTCCTCAGCCTGCTGAGCCTTCGGGCCAGAGGCCTTCTCTGCCTCGATCATTCCCACTCTTTTTCTTGCACAACTTTTTCTTGTAAAGCTATTTGTCCCATCCATGAACATATTTTTGCTTTGTTTTGTTTTTTCTTCAAGCATCCCTCATGTACATGTTTAATACTATATGGTGTTTTGAAATCTACTTGAGGTCTTTACA